>NW_008583357.1:0-3542 GCF_000691845.1 Merops nubicus | reverse complement strand
AACAGAGGCATTTCACACAGAAATCTGCAGAGCTCTCACCTCGGTTTCGGACACCAAGGAGATTATTTCATTCCTGTTAACCCTGCACACAGCATGAAGACCACTCTCCAGTGGCCAAAGCACTGATGTTGAACCCCTCTCCTCACTCCATATCCCACTGCACCAGTCTCACCTCTGCCTTTGCTTTTTGGCAACCTAGAAACATGAGGAAAATGTTTCTAGGTTGGGTTTCAAGCAACACCTACTTTTTTAACTCCTGTCTTCCCCTGCAAGAGAAAGCCACTGGAAGCTTCTCAGACAACAGTCTCTGAGTGACCTTGATGTGGAGATTAAGACCAACTTTTCCTACTGGATCTTTCACAGATTAAGTTGAAAACAGTTTATTTGCTTCATTTTTCTACCCTCCTGGAAAATATTGTATCAATAACTCAGTTAAGGGCTCTGAAACCACAAGGAAATGTTTGTATCAGCTGCATAACCAGGAAACGTCCTTCAGCGTCAGCTGCAGAGGCAAGAACAGAAATCAAGGACAGGGGATAAAATAAGCAGAACTGGGCAGGGCAATAGATGGGGACAGAGAAGAGGAGACACTAAATGGATTTACACTCTGCCTGGAGCACTGGAAGAGCAATACTCAGAAACACTTCCAGCAGACCTTTTTTGTTTTGAAGACGATGCAGAAGA
This sequence comes from Merops nubicus, assembly GCF_000691845.1. Taxonomy (NCBI): domain Eukaryota; kingdom Metazoa; phylum Chordata; class Aves; order Coraciiformes; family Meropidae; genus Merops; species Merops nubicus. Next base: position 2,858 of record NW_008583357.1, on the reverse strand, counting down.
ATCAGCACAGTCCACAAGGGTAACGAGCCTGATCCTCTGCTCCAGTAAATGAGGATGGAAATTTCTCTGAGGGGATTTTGTTTCGTTACCAGGAGCTGGGGAGGGAGCACAGAGACAAGGCAGGCACAGGCACTGGCTCATGCCTGAGAGCCAGCAGCACCACCAGGCCAGAGCACCACGAGAGGATTGCCAGGCAGAGCTCTCCAGGCTGGCAGGGCTCCCTGCAGCAGGACTCCTGGATTAGGCCAAGCTCTCCCATGCTCTGGTGCCACCAGCAGCACCCGTCAGCGTTTCCACGCGGTGCAGGGACTGGCGCCGAGCTCCCCATCGTGTCCCACCACCCAAGGGCTGTTGTGCCACCTCCTCCTCCCCACCATTGCCCCCTCCCCACCTGGGCACCAGCTTCCAGCCCCACGCCACCACTTCCCCAGGGTCCAGAGCCCGAGCAGTTCATTCAGGACGTGGCTTAGTGGTCATGGTAGCGTTGGGTTGACAGTTGGACTTGAGGATCTTAGAGGCCTCTTCCAACCTTAATGATTCTATGATCTGGTGCTTGATTTCACAGTCACCATCATCCCACTCTTGATAAAGGAATGCTGGAAATCACAGAATCATAGAATGTCTGGACTGGAAGGGACTCCAAAGGTCACTTAGTCCAGCCCCCCTGCAATAAGCAGGGACATCTCAAACTAGATCAAGCTGCTCAAACCTTCATCCAGCCTGACCTTGAATGTCCCCAGGGATGGGGTCTCCACCACCTGTCTGGGCAACCTATTCCAGTGATCTGTCACCCTCATACTGAAGAACTTTCTCCTTCAGTAATTTCAAGCAGAGCAGCCCCAGAGCTGGGTTACAGAAACTCATCTGCACATGCATTTCATGGCACGTGTCCCCATAAAATGAGACTCCACATGTCCTGTGCTCCAAATTTTTGGGGGTATAAAGTTGGTGAAATCTCCACATTCACTTTTGTGTGTGAGAAACTCCATAAAACACTTCAAAACCGGCTTTACTTTGAGGCCAACAGCTCACACACCTGAAGCTAAAGGGTTTAAGGGTGGACACCAGCCCTTGTGGGGTTATTGGCCTCCCTGGGTTCCAGTAGAGAAGGATTTTTAGGGTGACTCAATCCCAGAACACAGACGCCAAAGGGAGAGCAGGCAGGTGGCTGGGGAGGTGTTATCCCACCCATGCAGCAGGCAGGATTTGGGCAGGATTTGGGCAGGATTCCCACTCAGCACATCACCAGCCAGTTCTGCACGGCTCTCCCAAACCACAAGAGCCACGTGATGAACAGTTCCCTTTTTTTGTTTTCTTCCTTCCTCTTTTTCTATCCAATCACCAACAAAACCCAAACAAGCACAGGGCAAGTGTTGTGCTGAGACTGCCACAAAAAGAGACGATTTTCCTTCTATTTAAAGGGCAGTTAATCTGCAGCTGGCAGCAGGCGGGATGGGCACAGATTAGGAGGGATCAGGTTTTAGGGAAAAAGGCAACAATCCAGGCAGCAATCCTCACCAGCCAGAGCTCAGGCACCCACCACTGCTGTAGGACAGGACAATCCCCCCAGCCCATCCAGCAGCTTCCCAAGCTGGCTGCTGGAATAAGACCCTACCTGCATATGGGGCCCAAAACTGGTGAGCCAACGCCAGTAAGGGCTTGGGGCTGGAACCCCTCTGCTGGGAGGGCAGGCTGAGAGAGCTGGGCTTGTTCAGCCTGCAGAGGAGAAGGCTCCGGGGACACCTCACTGCAGCCTCCCAGTATCTGGAAGGTTCTACAGGAAAGCTGCATAGGGACTTCTTACTAGGGCTTGTTCTGACAGGACAAGGAGTAAGGGCCTCAGACTGGAAGAGGGGAGATTCAGATGAGAAATCAGGAAGAAGTTCTTCACTGTGAGGGAGGTGAGACACTGGCCCAGGTTGCCCAGGGAAGTTGTGGATGCTCCATCCTTGGAGGTGTTCAAGGCCAGGTTGGATGGGGCTTTGAGCAACCTGCTCTAGCGGGACATGTCCCTGCCCATGGCAGGGGGTTAGAACTACATGATCATTAAGGTCTCTTCCAACCCAACTCAGGACTCTATGACTTGGCTGTACACCTCAGCTCCAAGAGCTGGATGCAGTAAGGGAAGCAGCCTGGGCTTCATCCTCCTTTCTCCAGCACTTCAACACTTCACTTTGGCTGCAGCACCCACCCCAGCGTGAGCAACCTCTGCCAGGAAAAACCTGGAAGATGCTTCTGCTGCACATCATTTGGTAACAGATTTTGTGTCTCTCTGCAGCACAAAGAGAGGGAAAAAAAAACTCCAGAGGAGCTGGGGGAAGATAATTTGTCAGACAGACGTTCCCACCCACAGCACCCCAGTGCAGGATGAGGCCTCTGATGCTCCACATGCCCTGAAGGTTTCATGACAAATCCCAGGAGCGTGTTCTGCAAACCTCAGCGCTTTCAGCTCAGGCATTTTCAGCCTGACAGGAAAAACTCACTGCTAGCAAAGCACACGGACCAGAGAGATGGTCAGCTAAAGAAAACCAACACCTCTGCCAAGCTGAAACATCTCCAAAACCAGCCAGGCTTCCTCCTGCTCCTTCTCTTAAAGAAAATAGACCATCCGAGGGACAAGGGCTGGGTCCTCCCCCTTGGGTCACAACAACCCCAGGCAGTGCTCCAGGCTGGGGGAAGAGGGGCTGGAAACTGCCCAGCAGAGAAGGTCTTGGGGGTGCTGGTTGACAAACAGCTGAAGATGAGGCAGCGTGTGCCTAGCTGGCCAAGAAGGCCACCAGCATGCTGGCTTGGGTCAGCACTGGTGTGGCCAGCAGGAGCAGAGCAGGATCGTCCCCCTAGACTCAGCACTGGGGAGG
>NW_008583356.1:2683-8776 GCF_000691845.1 Merops nubicus | reverse complement strand
CATCAGCTGCGTGCTGCAGGACGGCGAGGTCTTCGAGAAGGCCGGAGTGAACGTGTCCGTCGTGTTCGGGCTCCTGTCCGAGGAGGCGGCGCGGCAGATGCGAAGCAGGGGCAAGTCTCTGAAGGCCAAGGACGGTAAGAGCTGCGGCGGGGACTCGGGAAGCAGCGCCTGGCCTTTGGGCAGGACGTGGGGATCAGTGCTCAAGGGCTTCGTTTGTATCGAGGCTGAGGGGAGAGCCTGTTGCTCTCTACAGGTGCTGAAAGGAGGTGGTAGTGAGGCTGGGGTTGGTCTTTTTTCCCCAGGAACAAGCAATAGACCGAGAGGTGCACCAGGGCAGGTTCAGATTGCACGTTAGGAAGAACTTATTTCCTGCAAGAGTGGTGAACCGTTGGCAGAGGCTGCCCAGGGAGGTGGTGGAGTCACCGTCCCTGGAGGTGTTTAGAAAATGTGTGGACATGGTACTTCAGGACAGGGTTTAGTGGTCGTGGTAGTGTTGAGTTGATGGTTGGACTTGATGATCTTGGAGGTCTGTTCCAACCTTTATGATTCTGTGATTTAATGGTAGTTTCAAACTGGTAAGCATTGCAGGTGGACTTTCATGCCCCTACACCACTAGGTATCAGAGTGCTTCTCCCTCTGTCTTGCTGCTTTAAGCAATGTACTGTAGGCACAGGTTGTTTCAAAAAAAAAAACAACCCATAGTTAGGTCCACAGAAATGTATGGATGAGAATTAAGTAGCTTGTTCATTAATAATTGACCCAACATGAGAAATTTTCTTACAGTGGAACAGTAGCTTAGAACCTGAGGAAGATAGTAATGTTCCCTAAATGATAACATATGAAATTGTTTGAAAAACTTTGTTTTCTGTGCATCTTTTTCTTTAGGGAAACTGCCTTTTTGCGCCATGGGCGTGAGCTCAGTTATCCATCCAAAGAACCCTCATGTTCCAACCATGCACTTCAACTACAGATACTTTGAAATTGAAGAAGCAGATGGTAAGAATTTTAATCCAGTGAGGTACCTGTAAAATGTCAGACTCTGTGTGAAGGAAGCATGACCACAGGGCTAGAGTAAGAGGTTAAGAACTGGTCCAGGTTTGTTCCCTGCTGTGCCAAAAGTTTGTTGTGTAACACTGGATCTCTGACTCTTTGGGCTTTTGTTGGTAGAATCTGTACCTTGAGACAGTGACAGTGTCAGAAGCTCAAAAGAGTGTCCTTTCAGTTATTTTGCCAGAGCATTGTGGATCATTTCTACTCAATTGCCTCCCTGGAGTTAATAATGATGTTCCCTTTCTCTGGCATGCAGTGAAATGTTTTTGGATTCTTGAAAAGGAGTGGCCAGTCCATACCCTGTGGTCAGGGTCAGTGGTCCAAAATACTGAACAGAGGGCTCTCACTGTGCTGAAACTTGTTTCATGTTTCCCTCAAGTCACTGGTCATTGCACTACCTCAGGCTCAGATTTTTCATGATTGAGGGTTAGGGACACCACTGAATACTGATTTTGTTTTGCACTGTAAAAGTGGTTGTTAGATTGGGTGAACCACTAGCACCTGTTGCTGTTTGTAAGTTTAAAAGTGTTTCTGCTTGCCTCTCTCCTGTAGGAACCAAACAGTGGTGGTTTGGTGGTGGGACTGACCTCACTCCAACGTACTTGAATGAAGAGGATGCTGTTCATTTTCACAAGACTCTGAAAGAAGCCTGTGACAAGCATGATCTGAAGCTGTATCCCAAGTACAAGAAATGGTACGTGGGGAGAGATGCACTTGGGTTCCTTTTGTGGGAGCAGAAGGTGGCACTGGATGTTGCCAGTTAGAAACAGTAGGTTCTGCTGCCTTTTGAAATGTATAAGCAAAGAGTAAAGAGAATCAGCAGATGTGTACTGGGACAAAACGTGGTCTAAAACAAGCTCTTCTTTCCAGAGGTTTGAGTTTTTCAATTCAGAGGGCCAATAACTAGGATCCTAAGTCTATAGCCCAAATAAAAACCAAGCTGACTCTGCAAGATTTTGTAAGCCACAGGCTTCACTAGGCAACTTAAAAATTCCAATTAGCTTCTAGGGTTAGGACTTTTGCCCTGTGGATTTAGACAAATTCTGCTTACAGTGAACGCATGGTAAATGTGTGTGACTTTAGTGGGAGCACTTGGGCCAGCACTCAAAGGCACTGAAAAATCCCACTCCAGGTTTTCTGCCTTCAGTCTGACCTTCATGATCTTTTTTTTGTTTGTTTTTTTAGGGATTTTTTTTTGGCAGGTAGCTAAAGGAGCTTGTCCTTAATGTGGAAGCTTCATCATTTTGATGGAGCTGTACTTTTTTTCCAGTGACACATTTATGGAGAGTTTAATGGCATATTTGCTAAAGATCTAAACTTTGTTCTTCTTGAGCCAAGAGATACAAGTGGTGGATCTTTTATGGTTCAGTGGGGGCTTGCTGCTCTGTGTGATAATCCTATCTGCTACAAGCTGCTGGGGTGTCCAGGAAGGAGGGGTTATTCTTTTGTAAGCTACCAGGTCCTGTCTGAGGACAGGAGATAAAGGGGGTGTTGTACCTTGGGTGGCAACCACTTAGTAGAGCAGGACATCTTACAATCTTACAGCTAGGCTCTTGTTCTCTGAGGAATTTTTGCATGGTAGTTGAGTGTCTGCCTTAAAGGTCAGGTTGTTTGCAGGGTAAGTGGGCTAGTGATGCCAGCTGCAGGGGCTCAGAGTGAAGGGTGCCTGGCCTTAGTCTGAAGGCAGCTCAGAGGAGGAGCAATTGCATCCCATGGACAAAGGCAGCTTCCTCTGTTGGCATGAGTGTTTCCCATGAGCAGCATGTGAGCAGTTCTCACTGCTGGAGTGGTGAGAATCTCCTCTGAGCTTCTGCTCATTAGTGTTGAACCTTTTCTCATCTTTCTCAAACAGAAAAGCTCTTCTTACATTTACCACACTGCCTTTCTGATTTAACTTTAAGACTTTTGCCAGGCTTGTTTTGCATTTTTGACTCAGCCTTTTTCCCTGACTCTCCCTGCTGCCATAAAATAGAAAAGCTGATCATCTCAAGGAATAAAAAAATAGCTCAGGTTATCTGTTAGTTCTCCACATGTCTCCTGCTGTGGCCAGCCTGTTTGTATTGCTTGGGAACAGCCAGTCCTACAGGAAGGCCAGGTTTCCTTGCTGTTGGTGGCTTCTGCTTCCTCCTTCCCTTCCATTTCTCCTCCACGTGGAGACTTGCAGGGTAGGGTTGCCCAAGCAAGCAGCTCTGTGCAGGATGGGGTGTGAATACAATGGATCAGCTCATGTACAGTGATTACACAACTATACATCCAGTAAATACAACAGAGATGAACTGCCTTTCTGTTGTAGTATGAGCTGGCATTTGACTGTGGCAACACGTGGCCTTGCAGAGAGTGTTTAATCAGAGCTCTGAGTGCTGGAGTGCCTTCAGATGGTGCTCTACCACCCTGCCCCTTGGGAGTCAGCGAAACAGTGGGGCCCCTGGCACTGCAAGAACTGGCTTCTCAGCATCCCACTCGTGCTGCCCCATCTCAGGTGGCTGTTTGGAGTCCTGCTCATTGCTCTGAATATTGAGGGCCATGTTCCTAGTGGCTGGCTGCTCCTTCCAGGTGTGATGACTACTTCTACATCAAGCACCGTGGGGAGCGGAGGGGCATCGGAGGCATCTTCTTCGACGACGTGGACTCTCCCTCCAAGGAGGAAGTATTCCAGTTTGTGAAGAGCTGTGCCAAAGCTGTTGTGCCTTGTTATGTTCCCATTGTGAAGAGGCACTGCCAGGACTCCTTCACACCAGAGGAGAAGCTGTGGCAGCAGCTCCGGAGAGGACGGTGAGTTCTGAAGGAGGAAAGGAGCACGTGGGAGGGGGATTATGCTGGTGAGAGAAAAAAAAAATGAGCTTGTTCTTCATGGTTGCAGGTTTGTGTCCTGTTGTGGTTCAGGCTAAGTTTGCCTGAGTCCTCTAAACCTCACCAGAGAATCTGAAGATTTTTGTCCACAGAGCTAATTTTGAAATCCAACGCTAGGTTGTTGAGGAGGGTGCAGAGAAGACACCCTCATCTCTTATCTCCCACATTGCAGCACAGGCAGCCCATACAAATTGCCACAGTTTCTCTCCAGCTACTTCAAAAACTCAAGAGAAGCTGCTGCTCTGTAACAGGCAAAGGGGTGTGCATGCTCAGTGTCCCCAGTCCTGCCCTGTTCTGCAGGTGAAAGATAAGGATGCAGCACTGCCCCATGACATGAGAAGCAAGAGGGTGAGAGAGTCATGCTTCCTATTCAGTAATGAAGCTAAACCCCAGAAAGTCATGAAATAACTCAGAGTATTTTCAGCTTCTTACATACGTATTTATTCCACCTGATCTTGGCATTGAAATGAGGATGCAGTAAACACTTTGTAAAGAAATAAAGATACAGAGGAATTTTGTTTTTCTGGCATGGTCCAGAGTCACTGTAACTTTTGACACTTTGGAGAATGCTTATTCAGGTGAGCAACTGTTAATGCTGAAAAAACCCATACATTGTTAGACACCATGGTACTCCTCCTTTCTGTGTGTCTATGATGGTGTAAGCATATGAAGAAATGAGCATACATGTAGCCTGTGCAGAACTAGGGAGTCTTTAGTTTCTCCTTCTTCTGCAGAGAAATCTGTGAGGGTGCCACAGAGAGGGCATAAACATTTGAGTGTAAGTCACTGGCCTGTGGCAGTCAGTCAAGTGAGCACGTGTGCTGAGTTTGGTGGAACCATCCCTGGGAGTGTTGGGCTTTCAGCAGCAGGCTGTGGGTGTTATTTACCAAACCTGCTACAGTTGTGAGTGTTCTGCAGCTTTTTTTAAGCACCAGCTCACGAGGCCTGCTTATTTCCCTGGATCTGTTTGCAGGTTATTGGGCTGAGTAAAGCTCTCTGTTTCTGCAAATAGAGAAGAGCTCTTGCTTTCCTGTACCTTTGTTAAGTATCTCAGTACTGGTTCCTAAGATAACCCCTCCCTGCTGAGTTGTCAGTGTTCTCTTCCTATGCTGGGGACAGAAAACCATCTATACTGGCATCTGTGCTGGTCCCAGCCAGTCCTCTGAAGCTCTCTGACTTCTGCTGTTTTCAGATCTGCCAAAAAAACAGAAAATCTTGTTCTGACATTGCTGTTCACTTGTCCTGCAGCCTTGAGGACTTCAGAGTATTTCCTGTGATCATTCTGAGTACTTTTAAGACTACTTATAATACCTGACATCACCACATAAAAGAGTGCAAGCATAACCAACCTAAATTTAGTGTTGAGCTTGCCAGCAGGGTTGAGGCCTGGGAGAAGAAAGCTTCTATGGCACCATGCAGAGTGCTCTCCTTTGATCAGTTATTTCTTCTAGTCTGTTTGCTAAGGTCAGTACCTCCTAAGCTTTGTGGATCAGCAAGGTCACAGCTTTGTTCCTGTGCAGAGGATGCTAGAGAACAGTTGGCCCCAAAACAGGGTTCATTCTGACACCCAGCACATCGAGAAGACAGGCTGGTTCTGTTTCATGTCTGCCAGTTGAAGAAGGCACAACTAACTTCTGGTAATAAACTTGTTCTCCTGTTGCATCTCCCCACAGGTATGTAGAGTTCAACTTGGTTTATGACAGAGGTACAAAGTTTGGCCTCCTGACACCAGGATCAAGGATTGAAAGCATTCTCATGTCTCTGCCACTGACTGCAAGGTAAGGGCTTAGTTATGTGGAGCTGCAGGTAGGCACTGTTCCTATTAAAATACTTTATAGGACTAAATCTAAGGTCTGATGTGGTGTCCAGTCTCTTTAACAGTGCTGAGTTCATGCCTGATACAAGTACTGGCCACATACATGAGGATGTTTCTCTGGTCTGCTCCCCTCACATAGAATCATAGAATCATAGGGGTTGGACCTCGAAAGATCATCTAGTCCAACCCCCCTGCCAGAGCAGGGTCACCTAGAGTACATCACCCACCAGTAATTTGTGGCCTAAATACTTTCTCACAAAAAGAGTGTGATTGGATGTTTCTCTGGTCTGCTCCCCTCACCCACCAGTAATGTGTGGCCTAGATACTTTCTCACAAAAAGAGTGAGATTTTTTGTGTTCAGTCCCTCTCAATAGCTG
>NW_008583356.1:0-2649 GCF_000691845.1 Merops nubicus | reverse complement strand
CATTCCTGGTGAGCAGGTTGAAAGGAGTTCCACACTTTAACTGTGTGTTGTGAAAAAGTGCCTCTTTGTTTTCTGCTTGTACCTGATGACTTCATTTGACTTTTCAGCCAGTAACCAGATTTTCTTCCTGTGCATTTTCTCCATAACATTACTTATTTTACAGGCTTGTTGGTTTTTTCATTATGTTTTCCAGGCTAAGTTCCACTCTTTTTGGTCTTTGAACAGTAGCTGTTCCATACCTTTGACCCCTTTGCCACTTTATCTAGGCCCAAGTTTTCTGTGCCCTTTCTGAACTGGGGATAAGGTAGAGATAGCATAAGCTACACATGTGTATTTTATGCACAGATATAAGGTAGAGATAGCATAAGCTACACACGTGTATCAGAGATGCAGGGGTGCTGCTCATACAGTGACACAATAATGTTTTAGTTCCTTTTTCCTTTCATAATCCCAGTGTGCTGTTTGGTGGTTTTGACTGCTGCCAAGCACTGAACTGGCTTTTTCTAGGATTGTCACGATGCCAAGGTCTGTTCTGGGCAATAAAAGTGAACTCGGTCTCTCTGTGTGTATGTAACTTCTCTGTGGGCATCACTTGGATCCATCAGCAGTGCATTTCACCTTCCATTTTATTGCTCAGTGGCTTGGCTTGATACTGGCTCTTTTCAGCTGCCTTTTTAGGTTTTAACCTGTCATGTTTGATCTTGCAATGTGAGCAAACTCTGTCATTTGCTGTGGACTCCCCTTTTTAGGTTGCTTTTAGATATGCTGAGTAGCACAGGCCCTATCACAGATTTCATAAGCTTCACTAGTGATTTCCCTCCACGAGGAGAATTGTCCTCTGCCTGCTGCCTGTTAGCCATGAAGGCAATCCTGTTGTCACCACAGAGCCTCGTGCTGCTGCCAACACCAGCCGTGCCTCTGACCTGGTGGTGTAGCACAGTCCCAACATTTGATTTCATTGCTGGGATATCTGGTTTTGGTTGTGTACATGAATGTAAATAGCTCACTTCACAGCATGAATGGGCCCTTTCTTAGGGAGGAGGGGGGAATGCAAAAGGTTTTACTCATCCTTTGTGGCTGCTGACACTTTTCTTCCTCTGTTGTGCCTCTGTGAAGTGCCTTTTCAATAAAAAGTGGTCTCTCATCACCTTTGTTTATAAAACCAGTATTCAACAAGGACTTGTAGGGCTTCCAATCCAGCTCATGGAAAAACTAGGTCTTGTGTCCTCACTGTCAAAATTGTCTGGGTTCCTTTATCACTCATCTCCCTCACAACATCCCTGTGTCACAGGAGGCTGCTAAAAGGTCTTTGCAAATAAACCTGCCTGCATCCTGGGGCAGGGGGCATCGCTCTTTCCTGTTCTTTGCTCTTCCAGCCTTTCCAGAAGTTTGGAAGAAGATCAAGCTAACATTTCTCCTGCCTATTCTGAAGGTGTTACTTGTTTTTACTGACCTTTATGATTTGTAGTCCTGTCTGTCACCTGCTGTGAAAGCGTGGACCGTGTGGGTAGCTTTGTATGCTCAGAAAAAGCAGCTGGAGTCCAAAGGCAGCCTGGTGCAGGAGAGGTGCCAGCCCCCTGGGCAGTCTGAGCTTCCTTCCTTCTCCCTGCAGGTGGGAGTACATGCACACCCCTCCAGAGAGCTCGAAAGAAGCCGAAATCCTGGAGGTTCTGCGCAATCCCAAGGACTGGGTGCACTGAGAGGGACGGTGAAGAAGATGGGTTGCTTACACTGAGCCATGATGGAGGAACACAAACGCCTGCACAGCAGCTTGTTCCAACCGCTGCTGCACGGCGTTTCAGCACAGACGTTTATTCTCTCCCCTGGTGCCTTAATAATGCTGTAGACTTGCTAGAATGTGAACTTGCAAATGTGTGAACTCGTTATTTATGGTTGATGAGCTGATGTTGTCACCCCCTGGTGATGTTGCCTCGTGAAGGGCTGGCAGTACCCTCACAGGACCACCGTGCATGCTTGTGAACTTCCCTCCACTCACCTGTTCGACTGCAAAATGGCAAACTACTGTGTTCTCCTGGTGGGATGAAAGCATTGACTGTGCCTGAATTGCACTGCTTACCCTTAGAAAATGTTCAGGTGTTTTAGAAATATTTTTCTAAAGAATAAAGGGAATATTTGGTATGATTTTAAATCTGAAACTTGCAGGAGGCTGTGAAAAAGGGTGGTATTTAATCATGTATTTGGATGGTATCCACATTGGCTTTGGGGGTGGAGGAAGTGTTCTGAGATGTGCTGCAGTAGCATAATGGGGAGATTCTGGGTCGGGGTTCCAGTCTCCCCTGACCAGCATGGAAGGCTGGCTGGCCATCTGAAAATTCAGGAGAAAGGCAGCTGTGGACCAGGCAGGATAGTGACCTGCCTCGGGCCAGCTCCTTTGTCTGGGAGGCTGGGGACAGATCAGGAAGCTGTTGTGTGTCACACGGAGGGGCTCCAACTAGCACTTGGGGCTGCTCCCAGCGCCGGGCTGACTGTTCAGTTCTGCCCGGGGACAAAATTCGCTGGGGACCGCGTGTGGAAAAAAGAGGAGAAGGTCCCATCCGGCTGCCCGGTGGGAGGATCAGCGCTGTTTCCCCCTCGGGGAATCGAACCGGTGTTTTCGGGGTGACGGGCAGGGATACTCACCGCTAGCCT
>NW_008583355.1:115425-138590 GCF_000691845.1 Merops nubicus | reverse complement strand
GATTCTATGATTCTATGATTCTAACTGTCATGGATTATAACAGCTAGACTGTATTTGCATTGCACTGCATGGAGATAAAGTATTGATCAAGGGCTGTGCATGATTGTTTAGCAGTTATGATGAGTATTTCACTCCGTGCCTCAGGGGCAGACACAGTGGTACAAGTCAGATGTACGTTGCTTTCCTTCCTTTCACTTCATATGCAAGATCTAACTGCTGTTAATGCAACACAGGATGTGATACACAGCATCGGTATGTTTACATTCATGATTTATGCAGTGGTAGGTATTCAAGTAAAGTGTTTCTACAGCACTGTGGTTTTGGTCAAATACTGTCACATGTTTTGATGGGCTTCCAATACTCCTGCATTTCACCAGTGTTTTGTCTTCCTGTAAATGTGCCTGCTGTACATTTCAGTAAAATAATAGGCTTACACTGCTGTTTCTTCCGGTCCTTTTCTCTTTTAAAGAATGACTTATTTTTTTTAAAAAAAAGCAAATTTAAGTTTTTTAAAACCAAAGTCTATAATCAAGACATTTTACAGATTTTCATAACTTGCACGGCTTAGATTTAAACTTGAATTTCCACACTATAACTGAGATTTTGTGTGCTTGCTAATAAGCATATTGAATACTGGAGACGTGGAAGTCTCAGGTGATAAAATATGCTTGTGGTTGTGACACAATGATACCATGATAAGATCAGGGCCTTTTATCCATGATTTTCGGTACAAATGACTGGACATTAACAGACCAGGTCTTGTAAGCCAAGATATTTTCCTTCAGACTGCTTGGGAGGAAATGAGTATCCACCAAGAAACAGATAGCAATTCAAACTCCCCAGCACAGTGGGACCTTTGTGAAGTGGTTAGAATCTATCCGTGCAGACTGAGTAGCCTAGCAGTACTTCCTCTACCCTCCCAGTCCCTCTTCTGCACAGAAAAAGCCATGCAACATTATAAACTATTATTGCATGTGTTTTCTGTTATTATTCAGGCCTAGAATATGAAAAAAAAGTAATTTTACATAAAATCACACTGGATCTGAAATTTTTGCCTATTCAAAACAACCAGGCGTTGATTAAAGTGCGTGCTGTGGAAGTTGGTAAGGCTGGTCAGAAATTTTGTCATGAGAATGGACGTCATGGTACTGTTCTGACTTCCAGCAGTTTCGTCTGTTTTGTGTCATCTGTCTTTCATGAGCAGCCTCACCTCTGACTTTGTCTGTGGAGAGAAGTGAGATACAAAGGACTAGCTTTTTGTGGATTTCTGTGTAATTTCTCCTTGGATTTACAAATGTTGTCAGTTAAGTTAAGATTTGGAACTGTAAGTATTTGATATACTGGTACGAAGCCTAGTGTGATGCTAGAAGGTCCAGCGTTTCCTGAGCCTCCTTCAAGGGACCCATTCTGCCTGCTCCACTGTCTTGTGCTGTGCTTCTCCTGTGCAGCTGGCTATTCCAAATGAAAGCGTTGAGTCTAGCTTTATAAACCCCTTATATTTTCCTACTGTTGCTGGTGTTTTGGAAACATTGGGGTTCTTCATTAATTCTATAACTTAGCCCTAACTGTTGTGGGCTTCTCTGTAGCTCCACCTTTTTCATGATTCTAGGGAAAATTACTACAGCCACTATATACTACCTCAGCCAAGAAGCCAGGGTAGCTGGTCTTTGTGATGTGTGTGAAGTGAGGCACAAGGAGCCAACTCTCTTTCACTGACATCATCCATATTTGAATCGTAGTGACTGTGACATCTCAATAACAAGGATTCCTGCTTGGCATTCAGCTTCTTAAACATCACTCTTATTGCAGCAACCTGTGCTCCACCTCCAGGGAAGGCTATTTTAGCAGAGAATGAGAAAAAGATGAATGAGTTTCCAAAAATTATTCAGTTTGACTAAAATTATCCAATGTGCTCTGGAAAAAAAAAATGTAGTGCCACAAACTAAGTGATGCAACTATTGCTTGTGCTGTGTCCCCATTACAGCAACTGCTTGCTCAGAACTTTATCATCCGTCTGTGAGAAATGAAAGCATTTTACTGTCCTAACCTTGGACATATGGAACTTAACACTTTGGAGTTACACATAAGGAGTGTTGGTTGTATAGCCCCTCTACTTGCTGGGGAGTGTTAATGGTCATCTTGCATTGCAGCACAATTTCTTTTCTCGGCACTAACAGGTGCCGGAAAAGCTGGGAAGGCATAATGACTATGGTCTGAGATCTTAATGGCTTTTCACTTGCTCGTTAGGACTCCTCCCTGTCACAGGGCATGCAATTACTGAGAGAAGAGCAGTGGTGTCTCATCAAAGTAGCCTATTCAGGATTGGTACTAATGGGTATGAAATATTTTATAAAAATATTTAGTGATCTTTGCTTTTAGGTTTACAAAGAATTGCAGTACCTATATTTCCGTGACTGACTGACAAGCTGAAAAAAGATAGCAGGGTGGAGTATCCTTGATTCACGACCAGGGAGCTGGCCTTGTTACAATTCCTCATTTGTAAAGAACTTAGTGTTTCCTTGTTTCTGAAAAATAACTGGAGTGCAGGGAAGTGGTGCATGGCAGTTCAGATGTGAGCTCCTTCCCACAGAGCAGTCTAGCAGGCAGTGTAGGCAGAAAGTATTCTGAAAGACTAGGGCTGAAATGGTCATTCCTGTGGTAAAGAATGGTGTTCAGCTTTCCTTGTGTGACACTTTTTCACAGTGCTGGCAGTTATAAGCCATGCTGTGCATCTGATGTAGCACATAGTGAAGGGAAATCACTGTCCTTACAGGTTTTCCGACCAGCACCTCAGTGTCTGTCTTTTACTGTGGCACTATGAGAACATTTGAATTTCCAAACTGTAAAATTTCATTTCTGTCAGTGGAGATAACAGTTTTCAGATCAAACTAACCTAATCCTGCAGAAGTTTCATTTTTTTGAGAGTAAAATGATGATGTCTAGGTCTCACCCTTTCAGCACTCACACCACAAGTTTCATGATATCTAAGAGACACAATTACTACATGGATACTTCCTTTAAACACTACTCATGCAAATTCACTGTTATTTGAAGTATTTGACCAATATTTACCCAGAACCTGGGCAGGAAGCTAGACTGGTGTCATTGAACATGCTTTGGAGGAGCCCAGGTTTCCCAATAATGACTACTCTCTTCCAATCGTTTCTCTAGTTAATGTTGCATTGTTGAGAGGCAAGTTACCTCTTTCTAGTAACAAAGAAAAATACTTTCCCTTGTTGTATTCAGTGCTTCTTATACTAGATTATTGTTAGTATTGCTTGTTCATAATTGTAATACATTTTATCCTTTATTATCCTGTTTATCTCAGATGTATTCCCGCATCTTCTTAGTCCTCAGGAGTTTTGATCTATTAGAATCCTTACCACTGGAGAAAAGAACACCACTTCATGTAATTTTTGTTCTCTTGAAGCAGTAATTGTGATACAAGAAGTTCTCACTCACCTGTCCTCCAGTCCTGCAGGATGGAGGATAATTTGTTTTCCTGCAAACTCTTTGCTTTTGCTGAAAATAAGAGAACTAATTGTTCTTTATGGGATATGGCATTTATTGCACCATCTAGATGTGTGTTACATCCACTGATGGCCTCTTTCTTGGTGCAGCTTTTTCAGCTGTTTGACCAGTCTTGCTCTGAAGGTAGAAACAATAAGTTTAAATCTGAAGAGATTTTACTGGTGAGGTGCTGGATAGTAGCTACATATGGCATTTGGAATAGAAGAACTAGTCCTTTTTTCTCATGTGTATTTGCTATGTTAGACTTTGTATTAGGCTGTCAGAGATCTGGTGGAAGCTACATTCCCATATCCTTTCCACAAATCATCATCATCTGGAAGTCTGGCTGTTGCATTGAAGTTCATTCTGCTTTGTACTGGATACGAACAGGATGAGATATTTCAGTTTTAAAAGGGTGAGGAGTCCTTCCCTCAACATTTTTTGGGTTTTGGATTTTTTTGAACATGATAACTAATATATTAGATCTGTAGTCCCCTACCAGGCATTACTTGGTCAATCATAGTCACTGTAACTGTTCTGCTACCTTCTTTCATCATCCTTAAAAAATAAAGAACTCTTGCACAAAATCCATTAGGGGAAAAAATCCCACTTCAGATACATTTTTGTCACTGAGCTGAGGCTATTGTCTATCCAACATAACACGTGCTTATGCAGGAGAAGGTGTTGCTTTTTATTCTGGACAATGCATCTTGATGGCCCCTGTTTAATATCCTGACATTGTGCAAAATACAGGTTGGATGCCTCTGGACTTTGACCCCAAGAGCTGCATGGAAATTTGCCAGAACATATAATCACTGCAGCTAATGTGCTGGCATTTGCATAGTTACTAAAATGAAAAAGCTGTCAAGGATAATATTTTCATGGATTTGTATCTTCCCTGATGGATTAGTATGAAGAGCTTGTTGATTGAGTTCACTAGCAATTAAATCGTGCAGTTGATCTTTCTTATCTTTCTGTACAGGTGAAGTGAAAAGGGCAGCTATGAGTTGCGTTTGACCACTGCCCAAATCTACCCAGATCTACCTGTTAGTCAGCTTTTAGCAGAAAGCTCTGGCTTCCTGCTGTTTTATCTACTCAAGCTTGTGTCTCTTCACTCATTCACTGTCAGGAAGAAAAAGGGTGGGGAAAAAAAAAAGGAAGTTTTATCTTATCTTCTAGGGATGACATACACTTTTCCCTCTGCTGAAGAGGTAAGACTGGGAAGCTTGTGTTTGGTTTATTCTCACTGACTCCTCCCAGGATGCTCTGACTCTTGTAGGTCCTCCATCCTTGACTGTCACACTAAAAACAGTTGGAGTTGAGGCCAAAGACCCCAAAAGAACAAGAAACAGCACTAACTGAGATGGGTCAGTCTCCCCTTTTCTGCAGCCTCATCTTGCACAAATGAATAGAGGAAAATAAAGAGGGCATTTTGGAGATAGCCAACAAACAGTGGAGAAAATTAAGACTGTCTCAAATGACAGTGAAGAAAAGGATTCAGAGTAAAATGGAAACTGGCTCTTTGAGTTTGGTAGGGCTAAGCAAGGGAAGAGGATTTGAAACCTTGTGGAGGAAGGCCAGCCAAAGACCTAAGGGGAGGGAGATAATCCTCAAAGATCCCAGGAGGTGCATGACCTTTTGTCATTTGTTACCTAAATGGCAGAGACAAAAAAACCCATCCATTTTACTTATATAATAGTCTGTAGTTTCATCCACATAAAACATGCCTCTTCCAAACCTGGAGTATGGCTTAATTTTTGGCACCCTCAGTTAATTTTGTTATTAAAAAAGGTGTTTTGAAGAAACATTCTTAAATCAGTTGTTTCCCACTTCTCTACCCTTTGTGTGTATGTGTGTATTGGTGAGAGACTTGGAAAGAAAGAAAAAAAGAAGCATCAACATCAGTCAGACTATGTTACATACTTTGTTACAGAGATGAGAATTAATTTGCAGTTATTCTCCTTTGCAGTATGCTGATGCTGATTTGAAAGGTTCTGTTTGTTCTGCCTTTTTAATATCTAATCTTCCTTTCCAATTGTGGCTTGCTTCATGGTTTCTGCATTTGCTCTACATTATCCAGGACCCAGAGGTTCAGATAATCATCCATTTCTATCTCAACCTTTTTGCTCACTGCTATTTGTATCCAGACTTGTTGCATGTATGTGTGGAAGGTATCATCTGTTCATGAAGCCAGAGATGAGGCAGAATTCTATTAAAGTCACCAGAGCTTCTGTGATGAGTAAGAACAACAGCAGCAAAGGCCAGCAGAAATAGAAAAATAATCTTGGCAAAAATGTATAAATTCCCATCTACTTACAGTTGTTTCTCAGTGTGAATAATTATTATCTGTTTAAATATTCAGGCACCAGAAGTTCTGAATCTAGAAAAGTTAACCAGCTTTCCTGGATTCCTGGTTTCCTTGACAATCATTCACATACATAGGAAGGACCTGTTTGGCGGTGGGGGAATATCAATGTAATAGAAATCTATGAATCACCCAAGAAAAAAACTGATTCAAGGTTGAAGTTACAAGTTGTCCAGCAAACATTAGCAGAAGAGCCTGTTTTCATTTAAATAAGGGTCTCCTCTTAATGTTTGCTGGATACCTGACAAGGATGGAGCAAAGAGAGTGGTTTTACAAAGGTGACATGCAAGGAGATTAATTTTTGGCATTCCTTCTGAGGAAGCAATTACAGGTGACAATCACCTTCTTCCTGCTAGGATCTTTGGTCAGTTGAAATTGATCTCTCTTTCTCTCACTTCTGATTCCTTTTTTTAATATTATCTCTAAAAAAGAAATGCAATGTGCTAAACAGAGGCATGAATGTTACCTATATTTAAACATTAACCTGATATTCCCCTCCTTTCTCAATGATACAGTTAGCTCAATCACAGCAACAAGATGTAAATATTGCTTTCCTGGAAGCGAGAGGGTGAGAAAGGGAATCGGACAGATGTCCCTGCGAGGAATTTAGATGTTGTGAGGAAAGATTATCCTGAAATTAAGCCTGATCTTTGCTAGTGCTGCTGGAATTTTGACTCATTTTTCATGAATATGAGAAGAGGTATGGCAAAATTTCACAGCAGTAAAAAAATTCATTGTGTGAAGTTGAAAAACAGTGAAGGAAACTGTGTATCAAGAAAAGTTCGTGTCCTGTGCCAGCAATACGATATTGTTTGTTTTCCCCACTCTCTTCACGTTTGCGTTGCAAAAGAACTTAGTAATGTGATCAGCGTTAAAATGGTGACAATGTTTTCCTCCAGTTTAGAAATGGCATGATAGCTCCAGTTCTACTAGCTTTGTCTTTAAAAAAGTCACATGATTAAAAAAAAAAACCAACCAAACAACATTTTCTTGCTTCTTCTAGTGTTCATAGAAGCAGAAAAACACTAAACAAACAATGAAAAAGCTGCAAAAACAAGCTATCAGCTGTATCTAGGAAGTTACTTATTCATTCTGAGAAAAAAACAAGCGTTATTGTTATCTGATTCACACATCAGAATCTCCAGGGTAGATTCTCATACCTGGACCATTTGTAAGGGCTGTCTGAAATGGGCAACTACCATAGAATTTGCCCAGTCTTCTTCAACGAGATTGCTCCAGCTCTAAGTTCTTGCACCACGTAGATTGCATTGGCTTTCAGATCAGTGTCAGATACCATTTGGAACAATTCAGCTACAATTTGTGCAAATCTGCAACCCTGCTTATGAATGTGCTGTGGCCTGGGAGTTTTGTTTTGCTTAGTTTGCTTTTTTTTTTAAGGTTCTGAAGTTTATCACTTGACTGATACAGTCTCCAAGAATGTGGTGCCTATGTTGAAGTTGTTGAGAGCAAGTAGATTGTGAATACTTTTGGAAGTCCAGGTTTCCATCAAGTCGTTTGTTACAAAACCTAATTCACATTTCTCTTTATTTCAATCAGTATATTCTAAATGACAGATATTTTTGAGAGCAAAAACTTGTAATGAAAGCTCTAGGAAGACAGAATTATCTACAGACTACCTTTTGAATTTTCCTCATCGTTTTCCATCTGACTCCTATTTTCTGATGGCTGTTTCTCCACCACAATGAACCTGTAGCCATTAAGTCTGCTTGGTGGTGGTATTTGGTTCTGTTTGATCCCATTTATTAGCCCACCACTGAGAGGAGTGCATGCAGGTAGCACCTTGGCATGCTCTTTCTCAGTCTGGTGCATCAACCCAGCCAGTCTGACCTTCAGTCTCCTGCTAGACACTGGCCTTAACAGTGGTTTTCTGAAGTACCTGAGCAGAAAGGGTGTCTTCTGTTTGGACTGGGGATGGGGATATTATGTCATAGATGAGGATTATTTTGATTGATCGTTTTTCCAAGCATATCTAGGAGGATGAAGTAAATCTAGTGAGAAAATCAATACAATTTTGAAG
This sequence comes from Merops nubicus, assembly GCF_000691845.1. NCBI lineage: Eukaryota > Metazoa > Chordata > Aves > Coraciiformes > Meropidae > Merops > Merops nubicus. The sequence goes on along the minus strand of NW_008583355.1, from coordinate 130,677 downwards.
GTTGCCTTTTTTCAGTGTAAAGTGTTTAAGGACATGCTTCCAAGGAAAACATCAGCCAAACTTCCCTCATTGCACCACACTGAACAGGAAGCTCAGGGGGTGCTACAGGTGCTATATATTCTGTGAAACAGTGAGGAATTCTGTTAAGAAAATGGCAACAACCATTATGAATGGACAAGGGGGATTCTGTGATTGGCAGGAACCTAACGAAGTTCAGCAAAGGTAAGTGCAAATTCTTGCATCTGGGAACTACCCCATGCACCAGTACATGCTGAGGGCCACCCATTCAGAAGCAGCTTGGTAGGAAAGGATCCTGAAGGTCCTGGTAGACACTAGGTTGAGTATGAGCCAGCAATGTGCCCTTGCAACAAAGAAGGCTAGTGGTATCCTTGGCTGAATTCAGCAAAGTTTTGCCAGCAGGTTGAGGGAGGTGATGCTTCCACTCTACTCAGCACTGGTGCGGCCACATCTGCTCTTTTCAGCAGTGCACAGTGACAGGACAAGGGGCAACAGGCACAAATTAAAACACAGGAGGTTCCCTCTGAATATTTAGAAACACTTTTTTTCACTGGGAGGGTGACCAAGCACAAGTTTTCCAGGGATATTGTGGAGTCCTCATTGTTGGACATATTCAAAAGTCTGATCTGGTTAACTGAGGAAAGGCTGCATTTAGAAGGGAAATGCAGTCTCAGGTTTATGTGGTCGTCCAGCTAAAACTTTTGAGTGCTTTGCTTAATGGTACTGTTATATACCTTCTCCCAATCCAAGAAGCACTTAGCAAGCCAAGTTGTTAGGTTTTCAGTCGACCTCCAGTACTTTAGGGTGAATGGTAAGTAATGACAGAAATACGTACCGTCATACAGAATCTTAGTTTGGCTTTTCTTCGCTTCTATGCTTGCTACTGCTTTTCTACTCCAGTCTGTGTATGTATAAGTAATCACTAAGGTAAGACAGCAAATACATTATCTCTTTCCTTGTGTTTCACCTTACTGCTCCATTTGTCGTAATTTTAGCAATGTAGCAAAACAAAGGGTAAGTGCAGCAAAATAAATCTGCAAAGTGTCTAAGCCAGTAAGACTGATAAACTTTAAGAGCACAAGATTTAAATAGAATTAATTTAAATAGAATTAATTATTTCAAATAATAATGGAATTTAATTAATTTGGCTTTTAGCAAATATGAAACTGTATCTCATCCTGGCATGTAACTTCAAAGTGCATTTTTCTCCTTACTTAACCAGAGGACTTGCCCTGTTCTTTTCCACACTTACCCTCATGACTGGCACCCATCCCTGGACCCTACTTCCCACATTCATCTTTCTAAGAGCTGTTTTCTTTGTCTTTGTCCCAGTGAGGATCAGGTAGCAGCTGTGAATAAATGCAGAGTAAGATACACGAGAAAAAAGAATCCTAACTTTATGTGTACAGTGATGGGTTCTGAATTAGCCACAACTACTCAGGGAAACGTGTTTGTTGTTGTGATAGTTCTGTGAAAACAAATGTAACTCAAGGTAAATTGGTAGATCACTGAGTCCAAACAAACAGGAGTTGTAAATAAGCTGTGGCACTCTTTGCTCTATGATGTTGTGGCTGCTAAAACCTTACAGCACTTCAAAGATCAACCAAATTCATAAATGAAAAGTCCATCAGAAGCTGTTAATGAAAAAAGAAATACCACTCTGGCTCCAAAATTTGGTGCAAATTGCCAGAGGATGGGAGTATTTACAGGGGCAATCACTGTAGAATTTACCTGGGTTTATGTTCTTCAGTAGGCACTTGTCACCATGCACTATCACGTGATGGCTTCTGAGCTCCATGTACTTTTGATCTGACATGATACAAGCACCCATAAATTGTTTGTCCTTTCCTGTTTTTTTTTTCTGTTCATATTGGTAGTGTTTTCCAAACGTGCTCTCTGCTAAGTCTAAAAGACCAGGTCTCCACCCCTCCATCCTCCAGAGGCTCAAGATACCTGCCTATGTACAAATTTCACTTACATCTACAGAGCAATTTCAATTCACCTGGGAAGCCTGGGCAAATTTCCCCATTACCTGTTTGTGGGGGGAAAAAGCAGCATAACTAGGGAAAATAAAATCACTACAATTCCCTAAAGAAGTGCAGTATAAGAGCTGAAGTCCACCTGAATATATTTGTGATGATTTGGTAGAAGAGTTGTGCTCTTTCATCTCACTGTGTTGGCAACCAGACTCAGCTGTTTCTAAGAATAAAAATACTTAAATACTTGGGAGTGTATTCACTATACAATTAATTCACAAACAGAGGATGAGCCACTGTTTTCCCCTCTCCTCATCATAAACCAGGAAAGCCGGACTTTAAGCTGTATGTTTATATTAGACATCTCCCCTTAAAAGTGGCAATTCTGCAAACTAATGAACAGTGGTAGCAGCTGTGGGAAAGCTGAGTTAGACTGTGAACAGCCACTGTGTTTTAGCAAGCTTTTCCCAGAGACAGCTGGAACGTAGCTGGGGAAGACAACTTGCTGGTCAAGTGTCACTGGACACAAAGACTATTGCTCCCACTCCTCTGACATTTACCAGAGCAGTCAGTTGCATACAGCATGCAGGCTGATGGGCATGCCATTTCTGTATTCATATCCAGAAGTACTGAGTAATTTAGATAATTTAGTCTATTTTCAGTCTTCAGTTATGGAAAGGATGAAGATGGTTCTAATGAGAGATTGCTAGTGAGAAGATATTATTTCACTTGGTTTACTTAAGAGTATCACTGTCAGCACCAGCTAAATGCCTTTCTTTACAGTCCTCTCATGAACAAAAATCCAGATCTTGAGAGCTAGAGATCTGAGGTGTGCTATTTCTGCTGAACTGAAAATTACACTAATGGCAAAGAATGTCACACTATTTTGTTTCACTTTCCTGTTTTACTAACTCTCCTTTTTCCAGTTCTTGCCATATCTTCTAGGAGTATTTGTTCTCTGAAGGCAACTCTGATCTAGCTTGTAAAGTGAATTATTCACAGACATTCCATATATGGGCTATTTTAACAATGATAGTGGAAAAAAAAAGTATCATGAATTAGAGAAAATATTTAGACAATATTTAGATAAATAAAATGGCTAAATGTTTCCAGTTACAGCAAAGCAGACAGCTTGTAGGTTGCAGAATTTTCCAAGACTTTGAGCTTAGGCCACATTAATTATCTCAAACTGGCACCACTTCTTAATTACTAAGCACCTATTCAACCATAGGGTTCTTGTATTTCTTTTAGTAAAACTACATGTAATACCCAGAGATATTGAAACTTCACAGAGCTGTTGTGTGGCGTAAGGAGTTTTCCTTGGCATGAATTTGGAACACTTACATTATTCATGAATAGGAAAGCCGTGAAGTAATTATGCTGGGGACTGATTAAGAGCCTTGTTTGTCTTCGTCAACTCTGCATCAGAGGAGAGAAAAATTTAGATAGATTGAACTGATTGACAGTTAAAGCTCCAACATATGCTTGAATCACACACGTGCTAGCCAGCTGTGGTGGACCATTTGGAAGAGGGACTGCTCCATTCATTTTTAAAACTGATCCTTTCAGACATCAGGCTTCAGGATGGCAGGCCTTTAGCTTCTGTGTGCCAGATGGGAAAGAACTGCCAGGCAAAGATCTCCTCCCTGCAGTGATACATGGCAGTGGTGTTAGATAATTGGAATCCTGAGTGCTAAGTAGTGGCTCCTTGGAGGTGACTTACTTTTCCAGCCGCCTTTTACCTGCCCTGCTTGTCTCGGGCTTTCCATGCAATATCTGAACCCCTGCCTTAGTAGGCTTATTTGCAGAAGCATAGTAGGAGTTATTCTGGAGCAATATTGCATTTGGACTAATAAAATGAGAGACGTCATCCAAAATTAATAATGTAATCATAAAATCAAGCTCAATGTTAAAATTACTTTAACATTTTTACCATGTCTGTATGACTAGAGAGCTGATCTCTGTGGCTGGTCTGGCACAAAGACACCAAGTGACAGATTTAGAACAATATGCAGAGTTTGGGGAAGTAGAATAAATATTGCTTTGCTGACACCTTGATATGATGGTCCATTCCTAGGGCCATCATGTGGGAGAGTTAAGACCACAAATAACTAGAGTTTTGAGGGTGTGCATTTGAAATGGTCTCTGTTACACATGTAGAAAACATTTCTGTGGAGCATTGAGGTTCACTTTTATATAACTAGAGACTTAATATTGGCATGTATCTGGGAGACAGAAACTAGATTTCTCTTCTAAGCGCTGTACAAATTACAGAGAGAACAAGCAGGAAGAATGAAATAAGAATGATGGCTCTTTAGACACATAAATTAGTCCACATTGTGTGTTTTTGTGTACTTTCATCTCTAATTTCTTTCATAGGGGTATATACTAGAGTCCTGGCAATACTTGCTTGTGTTACTTCTGGCATTCTACAACGCAAATCCTGTAGAGAACACAAGTAAATAATACGTAGAGGACACGTGCAGGTGACAGTGCCAGCCAGATTATATATGCAAGTGATTACATATTATTTATATGCGTAGACAAGGGAATGCACAAACGGATTGCCAGGATGAGCTGTCTTCCAAAAATCGAGAACTTCGTGCTTCAGTTTGCACTTTCTGTTTTGGGATTGTATCTCCTGCCTTTCCCCTTAAAATTTTGCCTGTCTCATAAAGGTATTCTCTGCTATCCTCAGTCTTTTTAAAGAACTTCACAGTGGGGGAAAACTCCTGGTACAGCCTAAGAATACAGAAGAACGTTGTGTGCCATTTTAAAGGGAAAAGAGCAGGTCAGCTTACATCAGCAGAAGCAAAAAAAGTGTGCTCTAAGCAGATATTATTAGCCTTTTTTCAACCACTCTTCCAATTTCTAAGTAAAGTTTAGAACCTATTATCTTATGGGAAGATTTTCTTGAAGGAATTTGGAGGAAATGAGCTCTTCTGTTCAAAAGCTGTTTTGCATAATAAACTTTACAATGCCAGTGAAAAGACATGAGACAGTTAAACAACAGAATAAATCTTCTCAGTTTTATGAATGCATTTAGTTTCTGCCTACTTTCTCTGAAGTATAACATGGCAGGACAAATCCTGAAATCTGTCTCCGTTGGGTCCCCTATACACAAAATAATAATTGAAGTTAATGGGAGCACGACTCGAGCGGAAAACTTAAAATCTGGGAGTTGAAGTGCATGCCTGTTAAAACTTTAAACAAGAAAAGTTTTCAGACAGGGCAACAGGAACTTTTCCGAAACTTCTATATCCCACTTTCAGGAGTAATGTCTTATAACTGGTAACTTGAGTCTCACAGAAAGAAAATTAAGCATAGCTTATGGAGCATCCTAGTCCCAGTTTGGAGTTTAGTCTCCAAATATTTTAGAAGCTGTTGAAATGTTTTGTTTAGCCCTTATGAAGAAATTCAAATGTCGGGGTTTCCCTTTTCAATATATAACAAACAAAAAATGTGCTAGAGGTGTTCTACTTTCTCCACTTTTGAGCGTATCTGTGTGTTGTTAATAGTTGTAAGTTAAAGATGTAAGGCTTAAGGAAAATTTGAGTTTGTAAGAAGCCATTTTTTCTCAGTTTTCTGGCCCATTATTCCAAATGACTGGCCTTTTGAAATTCTGACCTCCAAATCAGTAAGAAATAGAAAGAAAAATAATGTTTGTTACTTATGCTTCAGAGTCAGAAAATCTGGGAATCGCAAACACAAAAGTTTTTGTTTGGTTTGAAAATGAAAGCAACGTGCAATAGAACTGAAGTTTTGGATTAATAATATATTTCAGTTTTATCAGGATACATGGGTGTCTCAGAATGGGTTGTACCAGGTTGGAAAGGCTCAATTAATTTTAATGATATTGTATAAAGTGGTTTCCTCAAAGAACTTCTTTTCTGAAGCTTTCAGAAACTTTAGCGTATTTCAAAACTTCTGAAGTTAATTTAAAAGCAAGATTTTAGATGTCTGTTTCCACCTCAGAGATCTTCCACTATTGCAAGAAACTAGTGTCAGGAAGAGTTTCTCTCTCTAATGAAGATTATTTTTTCTTCCTCTTTCCCACTTCCCATTTCCTATCAGTCGGAAGTGTCTTGGATCCCCAACAAACACTACTCTGGGATTTATGGGCTGATGAAGTTGGTTCTGACTAAGACTCTACCTTCCAATCTTGAGCGAGTCATTGTCCTCGACACAGACATAACATTTGCTACTGACATTGCTGAGCTATGGGCCGTCTTTCACAAGTTCAAAGGTATTCTAAAGATTTTTTTTCTGTCTTTATTTGAGGGGGAGGGAGAATGGTGAAGCGAAGAGCACAGCGGGGGTAAAAGAGCTACCTGAGATTTGTTAATTGTTTTCACTCTTTCAATTTTTGGTGTTTGAATATAATTGTTCTATTTGTGATCATTTTCCTCAACGATGTTCCATATAGAATGATTGACAACATTGATTATGTAGTTTGTTTTATTGGTCTCATTATTTGGGAGAGGTGAGAGCCTGACAAAACAGTAGATGATAAAGAATTATGCAGATGCTGTAATGATGTGTACTACTTAAGTACCTGTTGGTATTCAGTACTCAGAAGAGCTTGTTTTATATTACTTTTTATTAATAAAACTTAACTATTACTTCCAGTACAACTTCTCCATGCTACCTCTGACAGTAAATGAAGTTAGGATCACACTTGCTCCAGGGACAAGAGGAAGGGGGCAGAGTTATACATGTGAATACAAATCAGTTACTACTTGCTCCTCAGAGTGAGTTAATAAAGGGTTCTGGATTTGAAGTTACCACATAAAGTAGTTTTCACTACCTATCCCCATTTCCCATACCTCCTTGAAAATTTCTTTGATAGTATGACCAAGAAAGGTCGTACTAGAGTATGACCTAGTTTCAGGTTAACTGTGTAAGGAGATGTTGATAAAAAAAGTTCCCCACTACCCTGTCACAAACCAGAACACCCTCCTAGCTAATACACTGCTAAAACCATTTCATTTTCCCAGGCTCCAATGTTTCCAGCCTTTGAGAGTCAGAGACATGCCCTGTAGTTCTACTCTTGCCCTCAAAATAGGTATTGCAGTGCTGGTAAGTGCAGAGGCATTCCAGTAGCCTAGTTGGAAGCTTTCCAGCCCTGTAAAAGTGTAACTTTGATGCATATCACCAGCTTTCCTGAAATCACCACAAGCAAAGTCAGCATAAGCAAATGAGAGTATTTCTTTACAGAAGCCAAAATACATGACTCCATTAAAAATGTCACAGAAAAGAGAGCATGTTTACTTTTCTTATGCTGAAATCCACAAGGATTCTTTGCCTTTCCTAGTACCTAGCTAACAGGCAGGACCTATTGTCTACAGATCTGTAGTCAAGGACTGGGGTCTAGTGCTTGCTTTGTACATTTGTGTCCTTTCCCTCTTCTGGGTACACTGAAGTCCATTCAGCAGGCAGTAGAAGCAATCACCTTCTTACTTAAATGAACTATTCATAAACTTGTTTCATTAAGGAATATAAAGCTTTACCTTCTCTTTTGTTCAGACCTCTTCACTAAGTCTTCCCCTACACTGATGCTTGAGTTTCATGTACATATAAACCTTATTAGCTGAATGTATGCATAGGGAGTAATGCTGTGTTGTACTGTCTCACTGTGTCCTGCTGTCCCATTTATAGTAACGTTTTACTGACTATGGTACATTATCATGATGTAGCAGCTAAAGAAATGTGTATAAACTGAACTTGGGCATAGAGCACTGAATGGTCAAAGACAGAAAAATCTGAACTGAGACAATGAGGGGGATCATTTCCTTGCTTATATTTTCTGCCACAGTTTCAATGAAAGGCCCTTTCTTTTTACTGGGAAAGGAACCAAGCAAAAATACTGCTTGTTAAGAAAGAAATATGGAGCAGAGGCTGGTCTGAGACTGAAAAAAATACAGATGGAAAATACGGAAACATGGAGAAAGATGATTATGGAAAGGAAAAAAGTAAGTATAAATCTATCTCCATGGAGCTAGACAGGGTTGTTTGGCTGATTAGAGCTATGAAGAGCTCTAACTTACTCATGGAGACAGAATTCCTGTGCTACTGCCAGCCCTCATAATATACATATCACAGCTCCCAAATGTATGATCTTTTAAGTTGTCTGGTTTGGCGTTTTAATGCCAGCTGACCACCTGCTTCTCCACAATTTTTTAATCCTGGCAGTAAATGGGTCAGTGTCTACATCTGCTCATTGCCAAGACAGTCATACACAAAGAAAGGATTAATAGGACAGTCCCATAGCTCCAGGAGTTTAGCAGGGTGGGAGGGGACTTTGGAAGGCACATATGCCCAAAATAGTGATTCCAAACCCTGGGGAGGAGAGAGAAATGAAAGTGTCCAAGTACAAGCTTGTTCTTCAGCCTGTGTCATGAGGTTCAGTCCCATTAGACAAAGATAAGCTTCATGATGGTGATGATAGGATTGAGTATTTAGGGGTCAGAATCAGGAACAAGTCAAGCAAAGCAGATATCATGGTGGAAGTCTGGTATAGACCACCCAGCCAGGACGGAGAGGCACGTGTAGTATTCCATAAGCAACTAGAAGAAGTCTCACAATCATTAACTTTTGTTCTTGTGGGGGTCATCAACTTACCTGATGTCTGCTGGAAATACAGTACTGTGGAGAGGAAACAGTCCAGGAGGTTACTGGGGTGTGTGGAGGAGAACTTCCTGACATAGCTGGTGAGTGGGCCAGCTAGCAAAGCCCTGCTAGACCTGTTGTTTGTGAACAGAAAAGGACTTGTGAATGATGTGATGGTTGTAGGCTGTCTTGGGTATAGCAATCGTGAAACGATGGAGTTTTCAGTTCTTGGAGAAGTAAGGAGAGGGGTTAGAAGAACTGCTACCGTGTACTTCCAGAGGGCAGACTTTGGCCTTTTTAGGACCCTGGTTGACAGAGTCCTTTGGGAGACAGTCCTGAAGGACAGAGGAGTCCAAGAAGGTGAGACGTTCTTCAGGAAGCAAATCATAAAGGCACAGGAGCAGACCACAAGATGAGGCAGTGGAAAATAAGACCGACCTAGCTGAACAGAGAGCTTTGGCTGGAATTCAGGAAAAAGGAGCATTTATGACCTTTGGAAGAAGGGGCAGGCAGCTTGGGAGGAGCACAAAGGTGTCATGAGGCTTTGCAGGGTGAAAATTAGAAGGGTCAAAGCCCAACTAGAAATTAACCTGGCTACTGCAGTAAGAGGCAATAAAAATGCTTTCATAAATACATCAGCAACAAATGGTCTAAGTAGAATCTCCATCATTTTTTGGATGTGGAGGGGAACACAGTGACCAAGGGTGAGGGACAGGCAGATGTGCTAAATGCTGCCTTTGCCTCAAACTTTAACAGTAAGGCCTTGTGTTCTCCAGGTACCCTGCCCCCTGAGCAGGAAGGCAGGGATAGGGAGCAGAATGAAGCACCCAGAACCCAAGGGGAAATGGTTAGTGACCTGCCACATCACTTGGACACACACAGGTTTACGGGGCCACCAAGTGATCAGGCTTAGTCACCATGGGTTTCTGAAATGCAAGTCCTACTTGACTCATCCAATCTCCTTCTGTGATAAAGTGACCTGCTTAATGGAAGAGGGAAAGGCTGTGGACATTGTCTACTTCAACTTCAGTGAGACCTTTGACACCATCTCCCACAGCATTCTTTTGGGGAAACTGGCTGCTCATGGCTTGGATGGGCATGCTCTTTGCTGGGTTAAACACTGGCTGGATGTCAGGGCCCAAAGAGTGGTGGTGAATGGAGTTAAATGCAGCTGGTGGCCAGTCACGAGCGGTGTTTCCCAGGGCTCAGTTTTAGGGCCAGTCTTGTTTAACATCTTTATCAATGGGATCAAGTGTGCTCTCAGTAAGTTTGCAGATAACACCAAACTGAGTGGGAGTGTTGATCTGCTCGAGGGGCAGGAGGCTCTACAGAGAGACCTGGACAGGATGGGTTTATGGGCCAGGGTCAATTGTATGGCGTTTAACAAGGCCAAGTGCCAGGTCCTGCACTTGGGTTACAGCAACCCAAGGCTACACTACAGGCTTGGGGGAAAGTGACTGTAAAGCTGCCTGGCAGAAAAGGACCTGGGGCAACAGCTGGCTGAACATGAGCCAGCAGTGTGCCCAGGTGGCCAAGAAGGCCAACAGCAACCCATCATTGCATCATAAACAGTGTTGTCAGCAGGACAAGAGAGGTGATCATCCCCTTGTACTCGGCCCTGGTGAGGCCGCACCTCGAGTACTGTGTTCGGTTTGGGGCATCTCACTACAAGAAAGATGGTGAGGTGCCAGAATGTGTCCAAAGAAGGACAATGAAGCTGGTGAAGGGTCTGGATCACAAGTCGTGTGAGGAGTGGCTGAAGGAACTGGGCTTGTTTAATCTGGAGAAAAGATGGCTCAGGGGAGACCTTGTCACTCTCTACAACTACCTTAAATAAGACTGTAGCAAGGTAGGTGTCAGTATGTTCTCCCAAGTAACAAGCAATAGAATGAGAGGAGGTGGCCTCAGGTTGCACCAGGGGAGGTTAAGGTTGAGTATTGGGAAAAATTTCTTCACTGAAAGGGTTGTTAAGTGCTGGAACAGGCTGCCTAGAGAAGCGGTGCCGTCACTGTCCCTGGAGGTATTTAAAAGATGTATAGATATGGTGCTTAGTGACATGGTTTAGTGGTGGATTTGGCTGTGCTGGATTAATGGTTGGATTCAATGATCTTAAAGGTCTTTTCCAACCTAAATGGTTCTATGATTCTATGACCCAGTGGAAATTAATCATCCTGGAAAGCAAGGGCAAGATATTTGGAGAGATACTGTAGCTCTTTTACTGCTTTGTAAAAGATTTTGTTAAATCATATGGTGATTCTCAGTTTGTCCTCAGTTTCTTTTTATTTCTCCTCCCCAGCATTACAGAAGTTTCAAAGGATGTCTCATGTCGTTAGCCATAAATGTTCGTAAATATTCCTCTAAAAGATCTGGTTTTAAACTAAAGTTTTAATCCCCTCCTTGTTAGTCCCTCAGGAGTCTGAAGTAAGTTTATGAAGATTTCTCTGGGACAATCTAGTGTGTTAGTTGAAATATTACTTACACAGATGAGAAATGAAACTCCTGTGAAGGGAAATTCTAGTCCCCAAAAGAATCTGACACTGTGTCCAACCCCAGCTTGGAGAGCAGCTTTAGACCCACAGGTTCTCCTTCTAGAAATGTTCAAACATCCATTTGTTGGCTAGAAGTGGCCATTGTAAACCTGCTTGCACCAGGGTATTATTTGAGCAAACAGAAGAATTTTTTCAGTGCAGGAAGGGCAAGAGCTTCCTCCTGTGTGTTGCTGCAGGATAACCGATGAGTCCAGCACAGCCTCCTCCAAAGAAGGTCCTACAGCCTGAAGTTCTTTCTGTGCCAAGGAAGACTTTGCTTCACAACAAAAATAGTGACAAAGAGAGACCAGTAGCTCAGATTCCTTTTTTTCTAGGACATCACGCATGGAAAAAGCTCCAATTCAGGATTATCTTGCAGTTTAAACAGGTCCAATCTGCTGTGTAGAAAGACCCATAGTATGTTTTAAATAGGACCTGCAATACCCAGTATCCTTGTTCTGCAAGGGTTCTTCTTCCAGTCATCTTAAGAGCTGCTGAAAAGATCAGGCCATTACACAGTAGCTTAATATTTTAGGTGGTAAAGCTACTATTACATTCTCTCTGTAGATGGAAAAAAGGGAGTAAGTGCCTTTGTAAATTACTGCTCTTCTGCCCTTTTCTGATAAGCTCTTTGCATATGCCCTTACAATAAATGATCCGACTATTCCGTAACTGAGTGCACAGATTAGGGCTGTATATATGTGATTTTATTTGAACATCTATTCTTTGAAGTGGCCACCTTAGGCTTTGGGAGAAGTTCACACCTCTCTTCAGTAGCCTGAAACAGTGTTCCAAGCAATGTAACATTAAAAAATTACTCTCAGTTACTGGAGGTTGTATAATTATTATTCCTTTTGTATGCAAGCTTCAATCTCTATGCATAAATACGTATTTGGGAACCAGTAAATTATATTTCAAGAGTCAGATTGAGCTTTTCAGCTGGGATTTGAGCGTTTCTGCTTTAGCCTCATTCTCTCTTGCTCTCCCAAAGATAAGCAGTCGGTTTCTTCAGGACAGATATCTACCTCCAAAATATTGACTTCAAAGGTGTGAGTCTGCAGATAGTCTGGTGAAGATAACCTGTCATGCATGTTTTCTGTGACTTAGTTGACACTGATTATGTTTTCTATTCATCTTTCACTGGATTTTGACAGTTCTAAACTTGAGAAAGGATCTAGCCTAAAGGCAGAAGAGTGTGACTGTAGATCATACGCATTCTTGGAGGAGGTGCTGCAAAGTGTTTCAGACAGCAAGGATTAGTGTAACCAATATGCTTTTATTGCAGAAATTGTGGGAATTCTTCTGAGAAAAGAACCAGTCCAAAGCTGTGCTCTCTGCCATCAATCTTAAAGTTCTTTTAAAGACCACATTAGCTAATTGTTTTATTATTCGTGCTCACCCATACTCCTAGTACTGAAATGTGGTGTTTTTTCCCAACTTCTGATTTTTACTTTAACTGTATATTAAATGTGGATTCTCAAGAGCATTTATTGTAAATGGTATTTTGAATTTATTTGGGACCAGACTATAACAGTCATCATAACTATTTGTGTTAGACATTGCAGTTTCAGTCAGGATCACAGCCTTTTTGTGCTGGGTGCTACGTATACATAGACTTACAGAATGGTTTAGATTCAAAGGGACCTTAAAGATCATTATCTCCACACCATGTTCAGAGACACCTCCCACTAGACCAGGTTGGTCAAAGCCCCGTCCAGCCTGGCTTTGAACATGTGAACACTTCCAGGGATGAGGCATCCAGAACTTCCCTGGGCAGCCTGTTTCAGTGCCTCATCACCCTCATGGTGAAGAATTTCTTCCTAATACCTAATCTAAATCTACCCCCTTTCAGTTTAAAGCCATTACCCCTTGTCCTATTACAAAATGCCCTGGTAAAAAGCCCTTGTAAGAAGTCTTTCTCCAACTTTCCTGTAGGCTGCCTTTAAGTACTTGAAGGCTACTGTAAGGTCTCCCCAGAGCCTTCTCTCTGCCGGGCAGAACAATCCCAACTCTCTCAGGCTGTTGTCATAGGAGAGGTGTTCCAGAATTCTGATCTTTGTTGTGGCACTCTGCTCAACAGCTCCGATAGGTTACTGTTGTCCTTGTGCTGAGGACTCTAGAGCTGGATGCAGTATTCCAGGTAGGGTCCCATGAGACTGAAGTAGAGGTGGATAATCACGTCTTTTGACCCGCTAGTCATGCTTCTTCTGATGAAGCCCAGGATACAGTTAGCTGCTCTTAGTCCATTCTCCACTCAGCCTTTATTTGTTCTGGGGATTGCCTCAACCAAGGTGCAGGACCTTGCACTTGGCCCTGTTTAACTTCATGAGGCTGGCATGGGCCCACCTCAAATCTGTAAAAGTCCCTCTGGATGGCCTCCCTTCCCTCCAGCGTGTCAGCTGCACCACACAGCTTGGTGTCATTTGCAAACTTGCTGAGGGTGCACTCTCATGAGTCCATGTCACTGAAAAAGATGTTAAACAGCACTGGCCCCAATACCAACCCCTGAGGAACACCACTCATCACACATCTCCATTTGGACATAGAGCCTGTGACTGCAACTCTTCAACTGCTGTGACTTTCCAAATATGGTGGGTGGTGGCTTAGTTCCCTCAGGACCCGCAGATGCATCTCATCAGGTCCCATGGACTTGTACAACTTCAGGTTCCTTAGATGGTCTCAAACCTTATCCTCTCCTACAGTGTACAGTTCTTCATTGCTCCAGTCCCTGCCTTTTCCTTCTGCACCTTGGACAGTGGGGCTGAAGCCCTTGCCAGTGAAGGAAAAGAAGTTGTTGAGTACTTCAGCCTTCTCCATATCCCTCAGGACCAGTTCTCCTGTTTCCTTCTGGAGAGAGCCCACATCTTCCTAGCCTTCCTTTTATCACTGATGTAACTGTAGAATTTTTCTTGTTGATCTTGATGCCACTGTCCAGATTTGATTCTATCTGGGCTTTAGCTTTCCTAACCTGATCTCTGGGTGCTCAAACAATTTCTCTATATTCCTCACCAGGCGACCTGTCCTTGCTTCCACCCTCTGTAGGCTTCCTGTTTATGTGTGTTTGTCCAGGAGTTCCCTATCGATATATGCAGGCCTCCTGGCATTTTTACATGACCTTCCTCTTTGTTGGGATGCATTGCTCCTGAGCTTGGCAGTGATCCCAAGGATATTAACAACCTTTCTTGGGCCCCTCTGCCCCTCACAGCTTTATCCCATGGTACTCTACCAAGCAGATACCTGAGGAAGCCTAAGTCTGCTCTCCTGAGGTCCGGAGTAGTGAGCTTTTTGTGCACCCTCCATGCTGCCCTAAGGATCTTGAACTCCACTATTTCATGGTCAGCTAAGGTTGCCCTTGAGCTTCACATTATCCACTAGCCTCTTCTTGTTAATGAGAACAAGGTCCAGCATACCTCTCCTTGTTGGCTTCTCTATCACTTAGAGAGGGAACTTATCATCAACACAGTTCCTCCTGTATTGCTAATGCCCTGCTGTGTTGTCTCTTCAGCAGATACCAGGGTGGTTTAAGTCTCGCATGAGGAACAGAGCTTGTGAGCAGAACACTGTTCCTATCCACTTGGTCTTCCTGGCCTGTAGAAGACCCCAGTATATCACCTCTCCCTACCTTCCTGTTAATCCTGACACAGAAGCTTTCACTCACCTCCTCATCTATCCCCAGGCAAAGCTCCATGCTCTCCAGCTGGTCAATGACATAGAGGGAGACAATCTCTCATCTCTCCTGCCTGTCCTTCCATTCCAACACTCCAGTCAAAGGACCTATCTGACCACGTATTCTGTGATGCCAATAAGATCAGAGCCTTGCAGATGCACATACATACCTAACTCTGCTTGTTTATTCCACATACATGTGCGTTTGCATAGAGGCATTTAAGCTGGGCCCCTGGTGAAGCTGACTTCCTGGATGGAGTGGCTGGAATTCCTTTGTGCTGCTCCTCAGGTTCTCTCCTGCTAACTGTGATCCCTGTCCAGGCTCTGGGTATGTTGCTGGCCCTGCCATCAAACTGGTAGGAGTGGGAGAGATTGAGGTTCCCCTACCCCAGCAACTTTAGTTTAAAGCTCTCTTCACCAGTTTGGCAAGACTGTGACTGAAGATGCTCTTTCCC
>NW_008583355.1:88989-115394 GCF_000691845.1 Merops nubicus | reverse complement strand
GGAACTCATCAGACCCCAGCAGACCAGGCTTCTCAAAGCAAGTCCCATGGTCTAAGTAGCTGAATCCCTGACTGTGGCACCAGTCCAGTAACCATTTGTTGATTCACCAGATTTGACTGGCCCTTTCAAACCCCTTCCCTTTCACTGGGAAGACTGACAAAAAAAAACTACCAGCTTTCCAGAGTCCTTTACTGCCACTCCCAGGGCTCTGCAGTCATCCTTGATACACCTCAGACTGCTCCTGGCTCTATCACTGATGCCCTCATGAAGCAACATCAGCAGTTAATAGTCAGTGGACTGTATGAGACTTGGTAGTCTCTTGTGACCTCTCCGATATGAGCCCCTGGTAGGCAGCATACCTCTGCAGAGAGTGTGTTAGGCTGGCAGGAAGGTGCCTCCATCCCTCTCAGAAGAGATTCACCCTCTGCTATCACCCATCACCTTTTTGTAGTTGTGCTGGTTGTTACACAAGGAGCAGATCAAGCTGCCTTACTCAGCTCCTGTGCTTCTCCTGATGTGACGGGTCTCTCATCTTCAGTCTGCAGAGTGGTGAAGCAGTTCTGCAAGGGCACCTCAGGCTTCAGGAGAAGTCTCTTCCTCCTGCAGGTCCTTGCCATTGCAAGCTTCCGTTCTTCATTATTAGCCCCCCTACTTTCTGTATGTGCCAGTGAGGGAGTTTTTGGCTGTTTGACCGTGGGCTGTGGATCTACTGCAGACTGCTTGGAACCAGCTAATCCCTTCTCAGCCTCCCTGATGTTATGCAGCCTTCTCACAGCTTCCTGCAGCTCAGCCACCTGCTACAGGAGGGCCTCCACCTGGGCATGCCTTTTTCCAGACAGGTCTGCTGCCCGTCCCTGCCCCAGGAGAAAGCTCTGGGCACTTCCTATACCCTGAGGTCTGCGCTGCAGCTTTTCCCTTCAGCAGCTCCACCTGAGTGGAGGCATCAGCCACTGCTGAGGTAGATGGTGTGGACCCTCCAGCCAGAGCTGCAGCCATGCAGCATTTGCTCTCAGACAAGTGCCCATCATTCTGCCTTGAGGGTCAGGTAGGGTGAGTGTCCTTGATGTGTGTGGATGGTCACAGAACAGTGCCCAGTTGCTGAGTTATGTGGACTTCAGGTCTCTCCACTTGGCCAGTGGAATGTCCCTCCTTCAAAGAGGTACCCTCCCTGAGTACTCTCCCATGGGAACTGCCGAGTCACAACCCAGCTGATGTACCACGTCCTAGTCGACTGGCACTCACCAGAGCTGCCTTGTGTGGCAGTGGGGGGTGGCCACCATTACTCTGGCCCTGCCTGCACCATGTCAGCTGTTCTCTCTTGTGAGAACTGCTGGCTTCTGGTGGGTCTCTACGCTCCCCTGGGGTCGCCACAGCTCAGGAAACCCCTGCTGTACACTGAGATGCCCTCTGCTAGGGGATGCACCTGCACCAGAGCTGATCACCTCGGTAGTGATTTTAAGTACTTGTAAACCACAGAGGCTGGAGAGTATATAACTAGTGTATTTCAAATAAATCTGCTTGTAGATTAAGTCATCCAGAGAATGTAAGCTGCAATTAATGTTCATCTCTGCAAGTAAGTCTTCTCTGGAAAGCTGATGAAGGCAATAAGGCAGAATCACCGACCTCCATTAACCGAGCATCCAAGAAGAAGAAATGGCAAACTTGAGATTCCTATATTCACACTTTGCATGAATAAAAATATGATACAGAAGCTGTTTGCTTTGAGTCAGGAGCTCAATCATAAAAACCCATACTGACATTATAAATGCCAGAGAAGGTCAGCAGCAATTTTGGTGCGGGATCAAGTGCCCACAGCTGAAGAGGGATTGGCACATAGTCAATCCCAAACTTAAAATTTCCAAACACTCAGTATATGGGTGCTTTGGCATATTGCTTTGCAGAATGCCCGAGGTTACAATCTAGGTTCGTGCTGTTTTTGCAGCTTCCTCTGGAAGAAGAGTAAAGAAACAAACAAAAAATTACAACCGTCACAAAATCCAACATCTTGTGTAGGTGGTTTGGTAATGATATTCCTACAAGAATTATTATGCATAAGGTTGTAATATGAAATGCATGCATAACTTTTCATTTGTGTGTGAGTTTAGTGTGCCAGAAAGTGAGATGCTGATGGCACCGGTGAGAGTCAGGCCAAGTCATCAGGTGCTCTGTAATTTTTACCTGAATTTGGCTCTATCAGTGAAGCCCTGTTTTAATAAACCGTGTGTGTCATAGATCTAAGTTCTTCTTCTGCAGAGATTGTACTTTTTATAGATATCCTCTTCTTGTGACGATGTAAAATATTCAATTGTTGCCAAAGTTAAAATTTAAAATTCATTATCACCTATGGCTGAAGCCAAGATTTGAGCCACTGAAGCCAAGATTTTAGCCACTGAATTGATTCTGGGCAGGTTCTGTGGTTCAGTCTCTCACAGATCAGTTTGAGACAAGATCTCTGTGGGCTGACACACTGTCTGTATTAAAACCTGTAGAGACTTTTCTGTTCCTTCTGGTCAGTACAATAGGTTTTCTTTTCTTACTAATCAAGAGAAAGGCATTAGCAACATGCACCTTAGTGTGTGTAAAGATCCATGGTATGAGTCAGTCTTTTTGTGAAGGAAACAGGATCACATTGTAGCAGAGTGCATTAATAAAATTCTCAGGCAGCTATTAAAATAGCCTAAAATTATCTGAATTTTTATAGGTGTCTAAAAAGGCCGAATGGCACTTGTCTTTGCTCATAAAAGGAACATCTGTTAGTCTCTGGAAGACTTGTGTAAGTGTTTAACGGTTAAACTACAGTACATAGCTCATCCTAGAGTTATTCCACAAATGAAATACATTTTCTCTTTGAAAAGGTCCCTGTGGAGACTATATCTGCTCAAGATTTTCTGTTCCTGATTGTTGTATCATGGTGTTTTCTTCTTTTCTGCTGGAGAAGCTTTGAAGCTTCATTGATAAGGAATCCTATTTGTTACCTATAGCTGATAGAAATGTTGGGGTGTGTCATGCTCCTCTGTCTCATGATGCTGTTGTTGTCATCTGTGTGTGAAACTACAGGAGTGAAGAGCTGAGGAAAGTAAGGATTTATGATATTCATAAAACAGACAAGTTTCTAACTGTGATGGAGGTTAATTTTGCTGATTCTAATTATGAGGGGATCAAGCAAAGAGATGGGACTTACTGATTCTGTGTTGGTCTAGGGGAAAACACTTTGGTCTGGAAGTTCTTTTTTCCCTAATTGCAGCTGGCTTTGCTGTGGTATTCCTTTGTTGAGGAGGCAGTACGTAAGGAAGTTGACCTCACTAAATGAGCTCCAAGGGAGAGGGTTTATTATATGGATCAGCATGTGCACATTCTAGTTTATGGGTTTTAATGTGACGAGGGACATAATCAGAAAAATTTGGTTATGAATTGCTGCCAAAATAGAAAGGCTGCAGTTTCTGAAACATCTGTAGTTCTTTTTTAGCTGAATGGTTCTTTATCTGTTTCTGGCACTATGCAGAAATATTTAGAGGTGAAAGGCCAAGAGTACGTAGAAATTTAGTGTAACTCATGGTGGGTGAAATTCTAAAATGAAGTAAAATAAAAGAGAAGATTTGGGTTCTTTATTTTGCCATTTTGATTTTCAAGGGATACCCTATGGTCACGTTTCCAAGATTTTCCCATGGGCACTAGGAATGTTTTAATTAAAAATGAAAGCTGATACTCTTTTGTCATCTTTTGATTCCAGAACTACATTTTTCAGAATAAAAACCCACCACATACTACAAGATTTCTAATAAAATCTTGTTGGCAAGACTGAAATTTTGAGGACTTTCTTCTACCTTTTAAACATCAATCTAGTGCTTTTTTCTGCATTATTTTTCTCCAGTCTTTGTTAACCTGCCACTCACTCTACAGCTGCCTTTTTGCCTTAGATGCTGTGATGTATCAAACACCCAAATCAAACATTGTATGACTCACATGGTTTTAAAGCAGAAAACAGTTTCTGTCGCCTCTGAGCTCTTTCTTCAGGATTTAAAGAGACTTAATGCTATTAATCTCCAGTACTTCAACTGTGGAAAATGGACCTAGAGCTTTTTGAATTGCCTTGCAAATATTTATTAAGAGAAATCTGGGCAGAGCGCAGAGTCAGAGGAGCAAAGTACATATCCCCATCTCCCTTGACAAGCAGAACCTGTGACTTTCCAGAAGCTAGAAAATCCAGCTCCCAAAGGTTACACACTGGGAGAAGGAGCGTTTCTGCTTTGTGGTTTTGTTCTTGGCGAAGGAAAAGTGCATTTCTGGGAACAGGATACCAGTAGGCTCTGCTGAAATGAAAACCTACCTGTGAGAATAGAGGGTAGAAACAAACTCAGAAGGAAAATAATAATAAACCCCTATCCCAACTGAAACAGGGAAATTTAAATCCATGTATTAATCCCTCTTGCCAGTCGTTCTGCATTCCCTAGGTGACAGAAAGCAGAGCAAGTGCATGAGCAGGCAGTGGGTATGGAGGGAGTGGCAACCTGTCCATTATTCCAATTAATAATGTGTAATGATGAGTCACCTCTGCGTGTGTGAAAAAGCCAAGCAGATGAGACACATGGGTCATTCACCTAACAAATGAAGTTTACTCTAGGGTTTGATGGTTATATTACTAGGACTAAAGAAAGAATGATATTTAATAGATAGGTTTCCATGCCTAAGGCCCTCATTCTAATCACATACAATCTATCAAGCACATATGCTTTTCACAGTTCTCTGAGACATTCATTGTAATAACTTCATATTCTGTTTTGTTCCTCTCTGAACCAGGCATATTCTGTGAGCCTACTTTGTTCTGCATTAGCAATCCCTATTTTTAAGGACCTAAGGCTCTATTTCCAATTACAAAGCTCTCATCTGAGGTTTCACCTTTTGCGTTTCATGATGCAAATTGTGTGTAATACCATCCTTGGCAGCACATGGATTTGCATAGGGTAAAGTGGCGTAGAGAGTGTCTGTCTCCCAGGCTCAAGCTGCAAGGTAGAATGGATGGGCCAGAGGTCAATGGTATGATTGTCCCATCAGCAGGACGAGTGCGTAGTGTTGCTCTCTGCACAAAATTAAACCGATATATTAGATAACTACACGAAGGCTGTGCACAAATGCACCATGAGCAAAACCAAGGGACAGTTACATGAACTAGAAGTTAGACATGTGAACAAAATGAATAGTCAGTCCAATTTTGTGGAAATAGGAGAAGCCTCACAGGTTTCCTTTTTCCAAGCAATACAGAGAACAAGGAATGTTTGAACCCCTTATTTTAACCCCCAAGCTAAAAGACAGAACTAGATATGTCTGTAATGGCCATTTTCACTCAGCATCTCCAAAGTGTCTTCATTTTACTTAAATCTCAAGCTTGCTCTACTTCATGTTCTTTGCAATCATCTCTAGCTTTCATCAGCATGGGCAAAGCTGTCCAATTAAACAAAGGAGCATTTTCCTTATGACTCTTTCCTCAAGGTAAATCTTCTTTTCTACTTTGAGACACTGCTAGTAGAAAGATTTGGGTGACCTCATCATGTCTGACATCCATGAAGGGTGAAGTGCATAAGCAGGACAGCAACGTGACACACTGCTGGGTGACATGTTTTGAGGCATCTTGGCAGAATTAGAAGACAGTGTTTGCAGACACTATCAGTTCCATTCTCATGATCATATAATTATTTCAAACATAATAACAGGAAGTGGACATAACTGCTAGGTAAACAAGACAAAAGTGTGGAGATGGAAAGTGGGAGTAAATATACAGGATATTGAACAGGAAAAAAGAATAGGAAAAGGGTGAAATGGCAACACATCCCAAATTAGTCAAGATTATTTCTCTCAAAACCTATCTATGATCAGCTAAAAATGTAATCTATCACAATAAATTTATGTGGAGCTTGATAGAAGCAAGTGTTTGTATCCTAGAAATTTTCTGCATTATCTTGGCTGCAGCATCTGACTGTAGAAAGAAATTTGCCAAGGAAATAATGAAGTAGACAGTAGCATTAAGGAGCTAACCCATCATTTAGTTCGGTGTGATTTTGGCCTCTCCTTCCCATGAGGTGGGTAGTGCAGATATCATCCCCACTTGGCTGCAGTCAGCAAATAGTCCTGCTGTCGTTCTTATCACTTTTTTATTTGCTTTGCTCTATGGTGCAAGAGTTCAGCTTGTGGACCAGCACTTCTAGTCTTTGTTTCTAAAAGAGAGTAGTAAGAAGGCTCTGCACATCCATTGGTGTGAAACCAAGTGCTTTTCTTCCTCATCCTGAAGAGTTTTGGTCATTGTGAGACCATATCTAGTGTTTGTGTGGGGTAGGAGGGCTGAGAATGGTTTTTAAAATTGAGAAGCACAGTGATGAAGCTCCTTTTTTTTTTCCTTTGTTTTTATGCTGTTGCTTTTAAAGTTTAGTTACCATAACAACCCAAAGCAGTCCTGTATTACCATAGAAACAAGCTGTTGTGGGTGACAGTTTTTATAAGAATCTTTTTTTTTTCCTATGCTTTTCATGTAGTGTCTTTTAATACTGTCCTTTTTCAGGTGTATCACAATGCACTACAAGGGTTTCATAAAGTATCAGAATCATGTAATCAACAACAAAAATGAAGCATATACTTAAATTGAGAAAGTAAGTCTGGGGTCATGGTTGACTGAGAACAGAGAAAGAGTAAAAGTAAATTCCCTTTGCTTAACTTTGAGGTATGAAGTATTTGGCTTAGAACAGGGCTGGCTAATCAGTCCACATGAGTAAATACTCAAATAAAAATACAGCAAAATGGAAGTTAGGGTGTAGATTATGTACCAGGGAGTCAGTATAAAAACAACTTGTCATAATAGTTGTAGTTATCAAAAGGTGGGCCTCCTTTAATGTTCTCTGCATGGGGCTGCTCCTTGAGACTATTCAGAGGCACAAGTGAGAACTGCCAAATGAGGCAGCCCTCTTATAAAGCACTGCTTCATGCTGAGATCCAGTTCCAGCTGCATACTGAT
This sequence comes from Merops nubicus, assembly GCF_000691845.1. Classification (NCBI taxonomy): domain Eukaryota; kingdom Metazoa; phylum Chordata; class Aves; order Coraciiformes; family Meropidae; genus Merops; species Merops nubicus. The sequence goes on along the minus strand of NW_008583355.1, from coordinate 108,394 downwards.
AGCCTACAAGCTTCACGGTGCTGGTTGTGACCTGGCAAGTCCTAAATTGTTTGGGAACTGTCTATATTGAGGTCTTTCCCTCTCCCAGTGTGATGTCTTTAACAGCTGTGCTCTGCAACGTCTTAGTTTCATGAAGAATGGTAACAGAGTTTTTCCTTCCACAAATCTGCATTTCCATCCACTCATTACTTGCCTCTCCTAGAGCAGTGGACCACTGGAGCATGTCAGCTTTCTTAACTTCTGACAGATTACTGTGCATCCTTACTACCAAGCTTCAGATTGGAGTTATGGACCAGTCACAGACCATTTACTCTATTCCAGAAAACCACTGTAGTACAGAGTACACTGTTACAGGTTGATAATTTCATGACATGTCACACAACTTATTTGGAAAGGCAATAGAGAAAGATAGCCAGACAGCTGTGGAGATTGTTACTTGATCAGCATTTTTATGGGGAGCCACAAGTCCATTAGTTGCCTGTAATCAATTGCATCAATGATGAAAAAAAATTTAATTCCTGATGTGTTTTAAAGAACATAAAAGCTTCCAGCTAGGATCTTGCAAGAGTTCCCCTTGCCAAGGTCAAGCAAGCAACAGGGAATGCCGTATAATTCAGACATGCTCTGTGGTTGCTGACCCCTCTGCAAGCCTAGACAATTCTGCTGTTACTTCCTTTCATTTGACCCTCAATTCTCCAGATTCCATTCTAGATTTCTCAGCCCTACCTGGGAGAAATTATTCCCTTCCTTCTTTATGAACGTCTGCATCATGTTCAGAGATGTGACCTCCTCAGGTGCATCTTGTCCTTCATTTTTATGGTATTGGAAATCCTCTCCCTGATCTTGAATTTTCCGGGTGAACCTCTTCCATCGAATTAAGATTTGCTAGACACAGTTCCCTCCATGCTCTTTTTAACACCTTTCTCCAGTCAATAAGTTTCAAATTAATAAGACAAAGGTTAAACATTGTAAATACTTGCTTCTCTTTTTCCTTTACATCCTGATAACATGATGACTTTTACTCCGTGAAAAAAATTGTAGCCAAACTTCAAAGGGACTTCTACATCACCTTGAAATTAGTTCCTGTTTCAATTAACTGAAGACTGACCACCATGCAATGTGATTTCTACTCATTAATCTTACTAACTAGCTACATTCAGTAAAAATGCATTCTCTGAACAGTTCTTAAGCTTCTCATGCAGAACAGGCTGCCATAGCCTCTTCTTTTTGCCAGTCTTCCTGTAAACTCTGCAGTTCATAGCTGGGTTTTAAGGCTGGATTAGAAGTTCTTAATTTTCTTAAGAGCTAGACTGTGGACAGATGCTCAAAGCTGCCATCTTTCCCACTTGTTTAATAATTAGAAGACTCGCTGTTGAGCAGGACATATGCTTGTGCGGGTTTTTAAAGAGCAATAGTATCAAAGCAAATAGTAGACATACCCTAACCTTTTTTTAATTGCTGCTGCTTTACCTGGTACTAATGCTAAGGCAGCTGTTAATTCCTTATATGATCTTAATTTTTAATGGAGCCCTCAGTTTCATGACCAATTTTTTTTTTTTTTTCCTGTCTTACTTGACTGAGATTGTTGTATGAGACAAGCTCAGGTAAAATAGCAAGATTGCAGACCGAGGGAGCGTGCCAGGGATGGATCTAGTTCTGGAATATGGACTTGTGCAGAGAGAGAATTTGTGGAGATTTCTTTGTAAAGTGAAGCAAAGGTCCAGAAGAGCTGCTGGTTGCGATACGCTCTTTGTCAGCCCTGTAACAAAGGAGAAGTTATCCTAACCCACTGTAGTCCCTTGGGTTTCTCAGTATATTGGCAATGCAGAACATATAATAAGCATTATCCTGACCTAACCAGTACAGCCAGTACCATTTAAGCGTGGGCAGCAAACACTACACTGGAGTATCAGTGTGGTTCAGTGACAATATCACTTCATGTACTTCAGGGCTATTTTGTCACTGCAGATGTGGCACAAATTATTTGAGCTGCCTTGGTTTTCACCTTTCTTATGGTTTACAGCCCTTTTCCTATCTTTCTACCACAACGTGTTTTCTATAATGCATTGAAAACATTAGCAGCTTACATCTGAGGTCTGTCAGTGTTCCTTGCTGGAACACACTCTCTCTGAACTGGAGAGGCCCAGTTCACCAGATATCCGGGTCTGTACTTAACCTTTCCCTAAAAGGCACAAAACAGTGAGGTGCTGAGACTTATTGATGAAGGCCATTGTTTAATGGTAGAGTAAATAAAAAGCTAGAGATCTTGGTACAGAATCAAAATGTCATAGACACCTAGCACTAAGTGCTAAGACACCTAGCCTGTATAAATTCACTCATTCATTTCTGTTATGAAATACTAATGGATGAACTATTCTGAGAAATCTTACCCTGGATCAGATACCATCTGTCTTTCTATAGTAAGCTTAAAATCAGCATAAACTCCAAATCACGTGTTCTGGCTAATGCAATAGAAATGTCATTCTGTGCCCACATTTGATTATGTATCAGATTTGCTCTGCTGGGTGACTCAGTCATGAACAGATCCTGTATACTAATGAACACAGAGCCATAGCTGGAGTGAGGCTTGGACTAACTTTGTTGAAATATATTGCTCTAGGGTACCTTGCTGTGTAGCTCTGACTTTCACGTTGAAAGCAGATGGGAATGCTAATTTCTTGGGATAAAGCTTGGAAGGCAGAATCTAAAGTAGAAGAAATTTGATTTTAGTGATCCCAAGCTATGATTTGTCTTAATTTATCCCTTGGTAGAAGAGGAAGATGTTTAATCATTTCTCTAACCATATGTAAGGTCTCCAGGTTGTCAAAATTAAGAACTAAACATTGCTTTAGAAATCTCTGGAAAAGTGTGTTGAGACCTGGAGATCACCTTTCATTATTTCAACCCCTTGTGACCAGTGTTTGAAAAAGCAATGATAAACTCTGAAGGAAGTTGCAACAAGAGTTCAAAATAGAGACAGGAGAGCTGTGTTTTAAGGCTGAGAGCTCTGGGAGAAGAAAGAGGTCTTGCTTACATGTCCATGTCTGCAAAAATGCACTGAGGATGTGCTTCTTAAGACATCCAAACTAGCTAGTACTCTTCATTCTACTCTCCAAAGACTTATTCTGTCTGGCCTAGCTGTCAGGCAAAACATGAGCTTGTTCCTAGGAGCTTTGTAGCTCTGATGCCTTGTTCTTAGTGGGTCCATTGTCAAAGGGCAAAGAAGAGGGAAACTTTTTCAGATGAATCAGGGAAAAGTACTATCAGAATTGTATTGTTAGCTCAAAAGCTGGAAGCGCCTTTACCCATTACCAGTATCTCTTTCCTGCCTTGCAAGTGGAATTAGGATCTCTCAGCAATATATTGAAAGCAATTGATTCTCATCCAGCGATTGCCATGAGTGAAGTTATAAGTAATTAGTGCTAATGATACTTCGAGGGGAAAACGGGTGTGGTTGCATCACGCTTTCCCCTTATAGACTTAAAATACACACAAACTGAAATGAGTTCTGTAGCTACACATTAGAAACTCTGTCACAGAGTTTCTTTGTGTATTTGTAGTGCTGTTGGTGAGGAGGTATGTGAGATAGCAGGATGTTGTAATCATTTCCTCTGAGACACAACCAAAAGTTTTAATGTAATTGTGTACAATTAATGTGCTAATTTTTTTTTTTACCTACCAGGAGATCTTGCAAGATTGTGGTGCATTTTTCCCTAAAAACCCAGTGTTACTAATTGAGATGTTAAGGGAGACATTCATGAGATTTAGTCCAAGATTCTTTTTCCATTTTCCATACGCTGATTACAGAGTAACTCCATTACTTTAGGTTGTCTTTGGATTTATATTGGTGAAAATGAGGTGAGACTCCAGCTTTTGATTAGAAGAGTACATATGTGAGATGTACTGTGGGGCTTTTTTCCTAAGACACCAAGCTTCATTGAGGTCTCTCAGAACTAATCTTACCATCTATGTTAAACATAAAACTAGGAAAACAATGGATTCAGATATGTTTTTCTCTGAAAAATAAAACCCCGTAAAACTCTGTTAAAATTCACAAAAGATTTAAGGAGCCAAACTTTTTGAAACTGTGAAATATAGATAAATTTGGTGACCATGGAAGAGAAGATGTGATAGCTTTCATTTAGCTCTGAATAGCATGTGTTTTCATAGAATCATAGAGTGTTAGGGGTTGGAAGGACCTCTAGAGATCATCTAGTCCAACCCCCCTGACAAAGCAGGATCGCCTAGGGCAGGCTGCACAGGAAGGCGTCCAGGCGGGTTTTGAAAGTCTCCAGAGAAGGAGACTCCACAATCTCTCTGGGCAGCTTGTTCCAGTGCTCCATCATTGTCACAGTAAAGAAGTTTCTCCTCATAGTTTCCAAGTTCCTTGTAGGTGGAACTTCTTATGTTCTAGCTTATATTGTTTATTCCTTGCCCTGTTACTGGGCACCATGGAAAAGATTCTGTCCCCTTCCTCTTGACACCCACTCCTCAGATATTTATAGATATTAATAATATCCCCTCTCAGCTTTCTCAAGACTAAACAATCCCAGTTCTCTGTCTATCTTCACAGGAATGTTCAAGCCCCTTAATCATCCTCTTAGCTCTCCATTGGATCCTCTCCAGTAGAAACCTGTCTTTCTTGAACTGGGGAGCCCAAAACTGGATACAGTATTCCAGATGTAGTCTCACCAGGACAGAATAGAGGGATCAGAGAACCTCCCTAGACCTACTGGACACACTTGTATTAGTGCACCCCAGGACACCATTGACCTTCTTGGCTACAAGGGCACATTGCTGTCCCATGGATAACTTACTGTTCACTGGGACTCCCAAGGTCTTCCTCCATGGAGCTGCTTTCCAGCAGGACAACCCCTAATCTGTACTGATACCTGCTGTTATTCCTTGCCAGATGCAGGACTTCACACTTGTCCCTATTGAATTTCATGACATTTACCTTTACCCAGCTTCCCAGCCTGTCTAGATTTTGTTGGATAGCAGCACAACCTTTAGGTGTGTCAGCCACCCCTCCCAGTTTAATATCATCAGGGAATTTGTTTGCTTATGCCTGAGTTCTTGTTTCAGGGTGTCCTTTATTCCATACTCTCATATAGCCCATATTATAGTGGCACAGCCCTGTTCCCGAAATGCCATTGTAGTATCAACAGCTGTTGATAATTACTTGCCAACATGATGTGATTCCTTCTGAATCATGAGACCGTGCTACAGAGTGGCAAGAGATACAGATAGATTTGTCTGGCTGGTTGCCACTGTTAGGAGTGTGTTTTAGATACCCAGTACTCTATATGTGCTCTGTTCTGCCTGTCTACTGGCAGCATGGACCAGAGCTTCTTCTCTCCACATCACTTCAAGTTCAAGCAAGACTCAGCATTAGAGGAAGGATGATCTAACTCAAGCAGGGGCTCAGTGCCTAGGAGTCTCACGAGTGAGATGAGAACTAAGCAGTTCCTGTCTCAAAGTTCCTGTGAAAACCACAACAGATCATAGTTCTTCCTCTTTATCTTCTACTATACTGCTTGCCATCCGTTTCCACCTCATTTACTATTTATCTCTGTTTTGGTTTCTGTGCTTTAAGCTTAGTAACTTGTGCTTTTTCCAGGATGGTTTTGGGTTTTTTTTAACTTCTTTCCACACCCTCACTGTTGACCCCTTTAAGTCTCTCTTTCTGGTCTGGTGGTATGTGCAATAGCTCTTAATTTAATGACACCTACACAGGTAACCAGAGTGCTTTTTACCCCACTCTCAGTACTGTTAACATTCAGTTAGGCAGCCTCAGCTGAAGAGAACAGAATTTTAACAGCCACCACTGGTCAGGGTTTATGGACCAGGCAAGAGCTCCAAACTAAAAGCATGTGTGGCACCAGCAGACACTGTTTTGTAGCTGTGAAATAAGTGCAGGACTTATTTTATTTTATTTTATTTTATTTTATTTTATTATTTCATTTGCCATTCCTCCCTTCCCTCTTTTTATTTTAAGGCTTATTCCTCTCCTTAAAATTTACCTAAGTCATGTTGCTATTTTCATAGCCAGTTCAGCCATTCCATTATGAATGCTTCTGCTTTTATGCTGGGCATCACTGGAAAGGATGTACCTCTGACCCAGCTCCACTGCTCACTGAATCCACTGGCTTCAAAGTACATGCAATAACCTTTCTCTGACAATAAAAAGAAAAGCCTCATTTGTTTCAGCCCATATTTGGGAGGCACCTCTAATCCACACTCGTTCTGCTTCTTCCTTTTTAATGTTTAATTGTTGATACACCTTACCTGACTTATGCAGTCTTCTAGTGGTGAGATTTTTCCTGAATTTTCCCAGCCTCCCACAACATTTTCACTCCCTCACTCAAAGCCTAGGTGTCATTTTCATCTGTGAAATGTCTGGCAATAGACCATAGCAATAGACCATAGACCATGCTCAGTTGGTTGTGATGGATGGCTGAATGAAGCAGGCATCTCTCCTTCCCTCCAGCAGAACCTGCAGAAGGAGTAAGGTGATGTAACTCCACAGATGGGCAGCTGCTGGTGGGGAGATGTTGCCATCCACATAACACTCTTAGGCTTCCTGAAGAGTCCATACTACAGTGAAACCCAAATGAAAACAAGATATCCAAGAGAGAGTAGTTCTGATGCTCTCGCCTGTTTTCCCTTTGGATACTCTTCCATCTAAAGTGTTTAGCGTGACTTGAACCCCTTTATATACCAGCCTCATTTAGTCTGACGTGCATATGCAAGTATTTCACTTTGCTCACACTGGAAGGTTAAAATCTGGTCATCAAAACTTGTTGTTACCTGTCTGTTGTCTAAATAAGGTGAACTTCAGCTTGCATTTGCTTGAAACCAAGGAGCTGTTTCACATGATGCCAGGCTAGCTTTGTGTAGTGCAGCATTTTGCATTGGTACAGCTACACTGATGGCTTGAATTTGAGGAAGTCCTTACAGCATACAAGTGCTTTTAATGGGGAAAATAGAAAAGGTATTTATAGGTAGTTAACTTACCCGCTTGCAGAATTTGGTATTTTCCCTTTTATTAGACAGAAGGTAAGAGGAATTGGTTAAGTTACCCATTTGACAGAAACATTATAGTAGCAAGCAGGTTAGTTAGTCTTTTTTGTTTTGCTCACAGTAGTTGAGTGTTTTTTATTTGTGTGGGGTATGTTGGGTTTTTTTACACATCAGGTTGTCTTGGGTCTGGCTAGAATAGAGTTAATTTTCTTCATAGCAGCTCAAATGGTTCTGGGGGTTCAATTTTCCTCCAAAACAGTATCGATAGCACACTGATTTTCTAGCTTTTGCTCAACAGAGGTTGCACAGCATCAAGGCTGCCTTTGTTTCCCACTCTGTACCCCCAGTGATAGGTGGGTGCTCAATAGGCTTGACGGAGATATAACCAGGCAGCTGACTTGAACTAACCAAAGAGCTGTTCCATACTGTATAACATCATGCTCAGCAATTAAAGGGAGAAGAGGGGACTTTAGGGCACTGATCATCTTGTGCTCAGGAACTGGCTGGGCATCAGTCTACCCAGGAGACCGACCTTAGCATTACTTCTTTTGTTTTGATTTCTTCCCTCTCCTTCCACTTTGCCCACTTATTAAACAAATGCTTGTTTGTTTTATCTTGACCCCCCAAGTTTTCTTACTTTTATTTGTCCTTTCTTCTTGCCCCATCCCACTGAGGAGGTGTGAAGGACAAACTGGTGCTTACCTGCACACCAGGGTTAGCACACAAGACAGATATAAAAAGCTCTGCCAGCTACCAGCATGGGACCAGTATCTCTTTATCTGTTGTATCCTGGCTAGTTGTGTGAACATTTGATGACTACCAAGGAAATACCACTTCCATTGCAGAACCCTGGCATTGGAAAAGATACATATAGCTGTGCCAGAGAAAGTAAAGGTATCATCATAGCCTTCTGCACACAGGAGAAAAAGAAAAAAAAAAAAAAAGCCTCTGTGAGAAGGAATTCTTGAGTATTGTGTTAGGTTTTGGGCACCACAGTATAAGAAAGACATTGAGGTGCTGGATTAGGTCCAGGGAAGAGCAGTGAAGCTGTTGATGAGTCTTGGGAACATGTCTTATGAGAAGGGTCTGAGGGAGCTGGGATTGTTTAGTCTGGAGAAGAGGAGGCTGAGGGGAGGCCTTATTGCTCTCTACAGTTACCTGAAAGGAGGTTGTAGTGAGGCTGGTGTTGGTTTCTTCTCCCAAGTAACTGGCAACAGGATGAGAGGAAATGGGCTTAAGTCCCATGAGGGAAGGTTTAGATTGAATATTAGGAAGAATTACTTTACTGAAAGAGTAGTGAGGCATTGGACCAGGCTGGCCAGGAAGGGGATAGAGTCACCATCCCTGGAGGGGTTAAAAAAAATGTGTAGATGTGGTACTTCAGGACATGTTTTAGTAGCCATGGTAGTGTTTTGTTGATGGTTGGGCTTCATGATTTTAGAGGTCTTTTCCAACATTTATGATTCTGTGATTTGGAATCTGACTTGGAGAGATTACTTCCTGAGACCTCCTTTACTGGGGATAACCTGCCACAGTAAATACCCTTAAAGATCAGAAGACCTACTTAAACATCATGATGTTAAAAAAATAAAAAAAGATAGTATGTAGTTCTTGTTCATTGTCTGTCTCACTGCCTTGCTTTTCATATCAGTCATAAGAGCAAAAAGCTTAGTCTTTAAAAAAAAAGCAGAAGAAAAGCAAGTTTTTCCCATTACTAGCTACTTCTAGAATATGCAGTACTAGTAAACACCCTTAAGGCTTCTGCTGCCTAGCCCCACAGACGAAGGAAGATACTGGGCTGTAGAAACATAATTTATTTACAGGATTTTAATTTTCCAGATTCTTAGGGTTGTTTCTAACCCGTGCCATAAAGCACGGTGTGTTCAAGAAATTTCACAGTGAGGTCAAAGTTCTGTGGCAGATAGTGCAGGGACGTTGTGATCCTCTAAACCCAACTCCATTTAGCAGAGCACAAATAAGAGCAGTAGGTATTCAAGTCTTGAAGTATCAGGCAGCATTAAATAACAAGAGCGATAGTATGATTATAGTACCACTCTTTTGCCATCAAATAAAAAGAATCTGGGGAGTATTAATATCAGCAATTACTTTTGCCTTTTAATTGCTAGTGCTCCAGAATCCTACCCAGGATACACTTCATTGGAATAGAAGCCATGTCATTTTAGTATATGGGAATAATGTGATAATATATCAAATACATAGCTCTGTGAACACAATCAGCTCAAAAATAGAATAACTGATATCTGGTGTAAACAAGCCTCTACTACTGTGTTTTTGAAAGCTCTTGTTCCACATTCAACACTTCTTAGCCTTTTTTTTAAAGTTGCATAGTAAACTCCATCCAATTATGTCAGCATTTGATCTCTCTATGCATTTGGAAGAGTTTTATAGATTTAAACCAGGGAGTTTAGTATGACCACAGTGAGGTGAAGCTAAGGTAAAAAAAATTGATTCCTTGAAAGAAATTTGTTGGTTCAGATACTCCACTAGGATTAAAACCTTTAGTTCAGGCATGTTCACTCTTACAATTAATTATTAAAGTAGGGTCTTTTATTGATAGTCTTCTTCTGTGTGCTGTTCAAGGAAACAACTTAGCTGAAACCACCTTCTCCAACCTGCTCCCTGAGAATAAAGGAAAGGCTGCTCTGCCTTTAAGCTAGTATTCAGAGGATTGTGTCATGGGGAGGTTAAACAGCCAGATGTGCTTGGCAGGTAACTCTTGTTAACCTGCCAATTGCCTAACAGAAAATGTGTAACCTGCTGATTTTCCCTGGAAAGGGCTTGGGATGCTACTGGGACAAGCCAGAGATGTAACAATAAGAAGTCGTGTAATGGGAGCAGCTCTTTTTTACAGTGTTTCCTGCTATGCTTTTATACTGGTGGAATCAGCACTGAATCTGGGCCCCTAAGAAGAAAAGTCCTTCTGATACCCTGTGAAATCCCTAAATAAAGAACCCTTGCCATGGAGAGGGAGCCAGTTTGGCCATTTTTTAGATGCACTCCTATTAAAACCAGTGTGAGTTGCAGGTGTTCTGGCTCCTTTGAGAATCCAGGCCCTCTGAAGAGCATTCATACCCTTTCTTCTTAGCAGCTCTCTTATTTTTATTCTTTATCCTCTACTCAGTCTCTTTCCCCAGCAAGGTAACCATCACAGGTCATGTGCACTTGAGGAAGAGGAAGATGAGCAAAAGGTTTAGGGTAACCAGCTCAGAAGCTTTTCTCCCTTTCACAGCCACTAGAAATGAGTAGAAAGAAGCCTTCCATTACCAGCTTGCCAGAGCTGTAGCTCCCGGTTCAAGACTAGATTGTGCTATGATTAATGAAATATGTTTAGCAGTCTCATTTGAGCTTTTAATGGTTTGTTATCCACATTATGGCTTTAGAATACACTTCAGCATGATCAATAGCCTGTTTGGGAGTAGGAAGCAGGATAGAGGGCTGTCTTGAGTACACACTGAACAGAGGGAGAAGTGAAAATAGCTGGATAGCTTCTAAAAGTGCTGTGCGAATCTTTTAGGGTATGTCTCTGTGGGTGCCAGCCCATGCACATGTACCCAAGCTAGCCAACTGCAGTCAACGTACTCTGTTGGGCTGATTAGTCCTCCTGAGAAGTGGCAACAACACAAAGTGACAAAACGCCATATTAACACAGCTGTGTACTACTTCTGCTACTCCAACAAACAGAGAGATCTCTGCAAGACACTGTGGTATGCCAGGTTCAGACACCTTCCCTTTCCTGTCTATCACATCCATTTCTGAGAGCCCTAACAACCACTGTTCTTCCTACATCAGCGGTAGGGTAAACACAGCTCCCTCCTGAATCAGTCAGTTTCCCGTGTCTTAAGTTTAGTGGGAGGACTGCTGACATGCAGATAGGGATGTAATTTTGCCACTTGTTTTGCCAGCCATGAGACTGAAGGGAATTTGTTGCAGGTGAGAGAACAACCTTCAGGAGCACCTAGCAAGCATCTACAATTTAAATTTAATGACCTTATTTAGTGAAGTATTTAATCATAGGCTGAAGTGTAAAAGCTCATGAGTATTCTCATTGACTTTAGCAAGATTGAAAATGATAATGCACTGAGATACAGCATTGAGTTAGGACTGATAAAGTCTGAGCCTGTCCTGGCTAATAGATTCAGGGACAAGTGTTGCTCTCCTCCAGCATCCTCTTTAATTCCCCTCATTGGACAGTATGTGCCAAATGTGGGCTTTCCAAGTGGAGAAGAGTGATGTACTAACTTCCTATTAGCCCTTCGATGCTGAAATTTCAGCTGAAGTTTAAGATCATTGAGTTTAGCATTGAGAAAAAGATGGAGCAGTCAGCAAAATGTCACAAGTGACCGTGATGAACTGCTGCTCCCCACTGGCATGTGCTGTGGCAGATGATGTGTGCCTGAGGCTACAGAGCTCAATGATCCCTAGAAAAAAAAGCTCTTGCCCACAACTCATAAATTCTTAACAGTAAAATAGTTTTGTAACTAAACTTCAGCAGGTTAGAAGTGTTTATGGCAAGAGAGTGGAGCTGACTGGCAAGCTCCAGTTTCTGTAGAAACTGAGTTATAATCTGGCCTATTTTGCCCAGTTTCTGAGCTCTCATGTGTCATAAACTGTATAATGGGACTATAATAGTTTTGATCCCTTTTTTAATGAATGTTTTGAAATGCCATCTCTCTGTCCATCTTAACATGCACCTATCAATTTGCTTGTCACTTGTCTACCTATTTGTATCACGTAAAAGATGTGAGCTTTGTCATCCATTTATTCATCTTCCTGGGAATGTTCATGAATTATTCTGGTCTTTTAATGCATCCTAGCTCTGCATTTTGTGGGTATCTGTTCTTGGTAGCAATAAATCTGTCAATTTAATTGCTTTCTTTTTTAGCCTCAAACTTTTTTGCATTAAGTCAGTGAGTAATCATATTATTAAGGATACAAGGATGGAAGAGTTGTTCCTGATTCTCTTTCAGTTCTTTTATTTAATAAAATGAACTATCTAAATAATAATCCCTCCCCACTGTTTCCTAAATGGTATTACTTCCTGTTAGGCACACGGGAGCTTCAGTCTGCTTGCTTTTTAATTAAAGGTAAGTTTTCAGCTACCTCTTTCATCATCAGAATTTTCTGTCACCTTGAAATGAAGGCTCTGGCATTGTCTTCTAAATTATTGAGCTCTGGCCAACTGGGGGAGTTCAGTTTAGAGTATACATTAATCTTCTTAACTACTCCCATCAAACTGACTGTCCAGCCTGCTGTGGTTTCAGTACTCCTGTTTGCTGTCCCTCCTTTGTTTGTCTACCCACCTATATGTATAAAACATGAATATAATCTTTCTGCATGCTTTCTAATAGCTGTATTGTGTATTCTTTGTGTCCTGACATGTTAAAAAAACATTTCCCAAGGTTGTGTCTGACATGAATAAGTTGGTGTAAAGTTTTTCTTTTGCCACTTAGTTAGCAGAACTTGGCCTTGAAAGCAGCATTGCTGGGGGAGTTACTGCAGACCCTCCGGGAAAACGTTACATACCTTTTTTCCCTTCAAATTCTTTGCTTTGCAAAAGATCTAAAAGATTAATCTTTTAAGCAGAGCTGGACTAATTTGCAATCTTAACAAATATTTGTACTCTTCTGTTAAAACAAGAAAAAAGGTTAGTGATTTATGCACATTAATGTTGTCGGTGTATTGGCAAACTTTGTTGCTCATGAAACAAGTTGTTAAAAATCCATAGCAGGGTTGAGAATGAGAAGAGCAGTTCCACCAGGTGGAACAGTAGGAATCTGGGCTCTGCTTACCAGCTCTGCTGCAGTCATCTGTGAGCACCTTACTGCCTCTGCAGTCCCAGGCCCTGTGTGTGGCAGGCAAAACAATCGTTTCCTTTCTCCTTCCTGTTGTCTGTCTTGCCTAGGCATTACAAGTTGTGTATTTGTACAACACCTAGCACTGCAGAGCACTGGATAAGCTACCCCTGTACAAATAAACTGCCCATAGGAATATGTCTTTTCTACACTGAGCCCTTTTTACACTGGGAATTTACAGTTCTGTCTGGCTTATCTCACATTTAGTCCCAGTGGAATAATTGTGCAAGATGTGCTGTGAATACGTGAAGTGTAGCTGTCTGGTTTCATTGTGATTGCTCAGATGCTATTGTGTGACAGAATGATAACTGTCAGACACTTTAGAGGACAAATACTGTCTTCTGTGAGTTTTAACATTTAGTGCCACACATGATTCTAGTACTTTCTTCTCAGAGTTTCTTCCTATGAGAACGTCAAATTAGATGTACTCTCACTGCGATCAGGCAGCAATTTACACATCCTGTTATGCCATGCTGGTATCATTTCAAAAACAGTGATTGGATCCCTTTGCATTTGGGAAAGTTGTTAGTTTTAATTTAGCTTCTGTGGAACTAAACTTGCACTGCTATGGATTAGAATTCATGAAGCCTAGTCTCCCAAATGGCAAAGCCTCTCCTACACAGCCGCGTGCTCTATGGAGCGTGCCTTGGCCAGAGGATGGCTTGCCAGCAGTCCTGTTTTTGGTCTGACAGCTTTCCTCACCAGCTTGCCCAGAATGGGAAAGTGGGAGGTTGTTAATCAGCAGCAAAGCCAACAGCCGGTGATTTTATGAGAAAATATATGAAAAATGCATCATTCTTCTGTAGTATAAATTTAACGAGCCAAATTCTGACCTGCTACAAATGGAAACTGCTTCACTGGATATAAAAGGAGTCATACCTGCTTACTCTATCTCTGTACTGATTCCTTCAAGTCAATGTATGTAAACGGAGGGTCTTCATTCCCTGTTGCACTGTCTCACACCACTGAATCCATTTTATCAGGAGCCACAGCAGCTGATATTACTGACGTCTAAGACCACAATGTTGAGTATATTGTATTCAGCTGCCCTTCAAAGCCAGCAGTGCTGTGTTTTGAGAGCTTGGCTGTGCTGGTGTTCACTGGAGCACCCTTGACAGACAGCATCCAAGGATACAGGTGTCTATGCAGCAGAACACATTGAATTTCAATCCAGACCCAGGTATATACAATACAGTTTCATTACTCAAGTATGTTCTACAGTACAAATTGAAGTTGATAAATGGAAGTAAATTGAAGAAGAGAGCAAATTCCTTGTGCAAAGGGACAAGGACCAGAGATACTGTAGTGTCAATTATGGACCAAACTTAATGATCAAAGCTGCTGCAACATGCCTATAAAGTGGCGTATTCTACAGAACAGTCCACTATAAACAAAATAAAAAATAATTTAATAAAGTTATGTTCTGGACTAAGTCCTAAGTTATTAATCAAATGAGGCAGTCCTAAAAAAAGTGAATGGCATATTCTGAAAATCTCTATTACCCACAATAACCTTAAAAACTTTTTAACAAGCCTCTGTGGTTATCAGCTCCCAAGCAAATTTAACCATACCATTTTGGACTTTTTTTCTTAGATTCTGTCTTCCCTTAATTACTTATTAGCCTAACCAAAGCAAGTATATATAAAGGAGAGTTGAGGTTTTTCTCCCCTTTCCAGTCAAATATGACCCACTTACCAGTCTCATTCAGGGATGTATCTCAATCCGTCGCCATGGAAATCATTTGATGTCACAAATGTGAGAGTGTAAATCAGTTAATATGTCAGGCAGGTAGACCCAGACTAATTACAAAGGAGAAAAATTAAATTTAACACACATGTATTGACAGTAAGTAATGATGGGAAAGGAAATTATAGCAGGAGCTCATGATTGTTAAGTGGTCCAGAAGAAATGCATCAAACTTCTTATGAAAGCTGCTTTAGGTGTTTAAATCACTTTTGGATTATACTGTAGAAACATCTTAGTATGTGCAGTATCACATACCTTACAGCTTACTTCGGATCTCCACTCTACACTCCTTGTGTAGCATACAATTTATTTCCACTGACAGTTCCATATGCTTCTTTCTAAAGCGTATTCTATAAGTTTGTATCTAGCTTGCTTGTTTTTTCCCTTCAGAACATTATTTATTTCACCCCCCATCAGAAGGAGTAATAAAGTTTAACTGGCAGTAGATCTTCCCTCTTAGCTGTCATTTAAAGGCACTCTGACAAGGTTTGTTAGACCTCAAAATCAATTCACAGTCCTTTGTTATTTGATACATCTGTAATGTTTTTGTACAAATTGCTATTTTTTTCTACTTTTTGTTGCAGCTTGAAATTAAAAGAAAAAACACCAAACAGATTGATTTGCTTTCTGCAATAAGAAGTAGACATTCGGTACAAAAACTAGCAACACGTTTATCTTCTGAAGGGAGACATTAAGGATTTGCATTAATAACCAATCCAGTTCTTCCCCGCTGGGTTTTCTTCCAGCCAAGATACTAGTCCAAATAGCAAGAAATAGCTTGAAGTCCTCACATCCTAGTTGACAGTGGCTAGAGATAGAAGTCCAAATCCTTGCATTTTTTCTACCAACTAGATGATTTCTTTCAGTTCTGCAGCCAAATGGAGGCAAACCAAGCTCAGATGTTCATTTCTCAGAACAGTTTGCTAAATGTGACTTCAAAAAACGTATTCATGGAACCAAAGACATTTCTCTCTGCCCCAGCTCAGCCACAACTTCAGATGTTCTTCAGTACAGTCCATAAAACTCTAGGTACATCTTTCTCAGTTCTCCTGTCCTAGGCTAGCTGTGTCTCACAGTTGCTGATGCGGGCAATAAGAGAGGCAGAGGATGTTTCTGACCTACTGACCTTAACTGAACAACTCTGTCCAGTGTTGGTTGTCCTTTCTGATACTGCAGAAAATAAATCTCAGAAGGAAGAGCTATGTTTTTCATTTGGGTTTTTTCCCCCACTGTTATAATCAAGGGTCAAAAAATCCTTTGTTCTATGGACACTTATTTTCTTAAATAGCAAACTTTTCCTTACTTCTTACTATTGTTTGTGTAAAACAAACAAACAAAAAATTTACTATCCCTTTTCTCTCTCAGAGTCTGCTAGGAGACTGCTAATGTTTAGTAAGAGCTCACTGAAGTGACTGGCAGCTTTACATTAAGGAGAATTCCTCTGTGTAAACCACTCAGACCATGGAGGGACATTACCTGTCTGGTCTAGAAGCTGTCCTTGTTCAAGTAACACATTTGCATAGCACTGCAATCATCTTGATTGGGGGAGAAGAGTATGCAAGGAGGTAGCTTTCAGGGTGCATTGATTTATCCTAACGTTCTTGCCAGTGCGTCACTTGCTGTTTTGATGATTTTGGGTTTTGAACTATAGACTCAAGAATAGACTGTAAGAAGCAAATGAAGGGAAGTTTTTCTCTCTTGCAGCAATTTAAAAAAATGATTTTCATGTTTCATCCACACAAAAATGATTTAATTAAATACTTTAATCCTGACCACAAATAATTTATGTAGTGGCTCAGTGAGAGAAGGCCAGCATTGTCTTATCATAAGGCATTTACTTAATCCTGTCATACCTGCTTGATAATTAGTCCCTCAGATCTCTCCTTGCATGAGCTACAAAATTAGCTTAGAGGACTCAGAGAAAAATAGGAAGGGGAAAATCCTTCAAATTAGTTAATAATTTATGATTGCTGTTGAGTCAGCCCTCATTCAGTCTTTTTGAGGGTTGAACCTTTCCATCTGTCGTGAAATTAAATAACATTAGTACTTTGCAGTTTCTTGAGCTGATCAGAATCTGATAATGATATATAGATCTTTTCTCCACCTCCAAAACAGATAAAGATCTCTTTTTAATGCCTTTGTGTCTTAAGTCACACCTTACATAAGTCTTCCTTTGCTTCAGTGCATGCATACTCACACATTTCGCTTCTTGCAGCATAGATCTTATAAGCTTAATGGGAAATAGTTTATTTTCCTTTCATGAAAAGGCAGGAGCTGAGTTCCTCTTCATGTGGTGATAATAAATGGAAGGCTGTCCCAGAATTTGATCTATGCCTTGGAGTTTGTTTTCTCATACAATTAATGGGCTGAACCTAAGTGACAGAATAAGAACTTTAAATTCAGTTAGAAGGTCACATCTTATTCTAGAAGGAAAGAAACTGGCATTTCACATGTTGTGGAGAGGGGAGTGTTCTTTTACTTTTTTGGGTATGTATGTGCCATTGAAAATGATCCCTACATTTCTTATGCCAATTTACAAAGCACTGTTGGCAATACATATTCTTCAGCATTAAACACAGAGAAAAAAAATCATACAAATGAGAAATAAAACCATATTGTGAAAAAGAAATTCATTCTGAAAACCCATAGGGCAAGATAGGGAGCAATTGTAGGTCCAAGCTAGAAGTAGTGCTAATGAAGTGGGGAATTAAGAAATGGCTCATGGGGGCACTTAGGTCACTGTAATGTAAGAAGGCTGGAACTGGATGGACTAAAATAATAGTTAATTAGGGTACATTTGTAAAAAAAGTCTGTGCACAGATTATTTCACAAGAGTTATTTGGAGCCACCTACATTATTGTTTCTTTGTGAAGAGAAATCCTAGGCAGGTCTATCTGTTTGGGTCTACACAGTTGGATTTTATGAGTGAGTACAATATTTGTGCGCCTCCAGAAAAGTATCCTAGAGAAAGAAGATCAATTTTTTTCCTTTTAAAAGGGCAGAGGTGGAAGCTAAAGTGAGACACTGAAGGAAGACTTTCACATATCTACCAGGCTGTAGAATCTGTCCTCAATGCTAATAAAGGATTTACTTCTTCTAGAGATTTAAACAAATTAACTGTACAAGCCCCATTTACTGGATGCTTTTGAAGCCATAAACGGATGTCCTGAAAATTTTGCTTTGAGTGACTTAAGAAATTATTACCATCATCTCATCATTACTTTTCCATGAGCTGCATTAACAGCTTTTAGGGGGACTCATTGTCCCTCTGACTCTCCACATATCCATTATAGAGGGACAGTGAAGAGGGCTGCAGCTAATCAGATGGCTGTACACCGAGATGAACTAGGTAGGCAGTAACTCCTGCTATGGGGTGGTAATTCCTCAAACTAGTGTGCTTGCTTCTACAGCATTTATGTGGCTGGGGTCTGAATTAATTCTTGCAGTGTTAAATCCAGTGGAAACCAAGATTTCCTCACCAGGTTTAACTGGGACTTACTGACCTTCCCAATAAACAGCTGAAATTGTCATCTGCGACACCTTTTTTTTTTGACTTATTGCCTTTCTGATCTGCAAACGCATATTAATTTGTTACTATTTTTCAGTACTTGAAAGGCAATCTATTTTTAATTTGCTGAAGTATTAAATGTGTTTCTATTGTAATTTATATTTATTATGGTGCTTAATAGATCTGCAGCATGACTAGCAAAAAGGTGACATCCAATTGCACTACATGGAACTATGAGCTGATAAAGGGCCTCTCTTGTAATCATCTGGTCAGTGAGGGATTACTTTATTTTTTTCTCCCTAAGGAAGACAGAGTGGAGGCCTTTGTTTTGTAATACCTTTTTTTTATACAAAAGAGGATTATCATTCAGATAGGTTGTGTATAATCTTCTTTATCTTATTTGTCTCATACATTTGTTCCCTTTTTAAGAGCAAGTACACTGTGTCATCTAACATCTGTGGTTATGACGGAGTGAGTTAGCCAAGTCTGTTTTACAGCTTTCAATTTTTATAATGTTTTCAATCTTGTCCCTAGACAGACAGACAGTTGAAGATGAAAATAAGAGAAATTTACTCATATTTGACTTGCTGTTCATAGCCTTTTGATTACAGAGTTCATTGAGATGCAAGATAAATTCAGAACTCATAACAGTGTTTTACTGCTTCATAAAAGAAAAATTGCTTACACTTCATGCATTAGTAGAGATTAAGGGGATTAACTGATACCGTAACTCCCTGCCCTTTGCATGCCTTCCAGCAGTGGCTGCACAACTGGCTTGCTGCATTTTGGTGGCTTCAGAATTCTTAATACTTTCATAGCTCTCTCTCATTTTATTGTGAAAGTATGGTTTACCTTAGCTAGACTTTTTCAGTAATTGGTGCATCATTTATCTCTTTAGTATTATTGAAGGAGAGCTTGCACCACAAACCTATAAGATCACTAAGGAAAAAAAAAAAAAGTTAAATTAGGCTCAGATTAACAAAGTAACACTGTTGTTTTAAATTTAAATCTATAAATCTAGATACAAAACTATTAAAGCAGTTCACAACAGATTTTCCAAGCTACTGGTAGGCACCTTGCTTCTAACCACAATGTATGGGCATTATAAGTTCTGCTGCTGTGCCTGCAATCAGATGCTGTCATTTTGGTCAAGCCAGACAACTGCCAGTTATTTCCAGCCTAAATCCATTTTGGATCTTGACTCTCCTGCACCTAACCTTTCAGAAGGCCCAAACAGGTTGACCTCATTACAGGG
>NW_008583355.1:0-88962 GCF_000691845.1 Merops nubicus | reverse complement strand
AAGGAGAGTTTGTATGGTGTTAGTGCTACCTTTTACAGACTAATGTAGGGGAAGGAGCACATGGCCAGGAAAGGGAGGACCTGCTTGCAGGTTCTTCTTCAATCTGGAAGGGTTTGAACCAACTTCTCTTGTTGCTTAAAAAAAGTATCTGTAACATCTGGCTACAGATAGAGCCTTTGTCAGGCCATGCTGCTGTGCACCAGGAATGTAAAATTGATGAGGCTAGAAAGGGAGAATAAGCAGGAATGATCATAACCTAGTCATTCATTGAAGCACATACTTCTCTGTGAAGGAAAGCTCTGGATTTTCTTCCAGAAACCGCTTTTACTTGTTTCATTTTCTTCCTCTAGTCCTTTCCAGAGACAGTAAGGTCTGGAGTGTTTTTTTCTCACCAACACTTTTTCAGGATTCTTTTAGCCTCTACTGGTTGGATTTGGGAACAGGTAGGTTGTTTTGAGGTGCTTTTTGGACTCCCATACAGATGTGTGTTGCCTTCTTTCTGGTGTTTGTCTTTTCAATGCGTTTATTTCTGTGGCTAAAAGGGAACTCTTGAGTTCTTCTTTGTCTCTCAGTTGGTACAACCACTTGTAACTTATGACTGTCAGTAAGCACATTTGCAGGGTTTCTCTAATGATATTTACTACTAAGACTAAAGAGGACAGTCTTAGCTGAATACACAGATGTATGTCCTTTCTGTTTTGTGGGCACAATACAGAATATTTCCTTAAAACTGTATGCCAGAATGTTTCATAGTTCATAGACTTCTTTTTCCATCTCTTCTCTTCCTATAGCAGAAAACAGCAGTCAACACAAAAGTTGAATCCTAGGCTAACAGACTTTATCTCAAAACCACTTGTGTGAGAAGTTTGAGTGATGGTTTTTCACAGATGCAGATGACATGTGAGGCAGGCTGTAGTCTGGCCGGGTGAAAAGCCCTTCAGCTTCCAGGAAGAGAACCAAAGAGACTTTTCTGAACATTAGGACTGGTAGACTTCTGCACTCCTTTTGCTTTTTACCCATCTAATGTCAACATTACCCAGAGAGCAAACTCTCAGTAATGAAGTCTGAGTCTCTCCCCATCTGTCTCACTAAATGCCACTTGGAACAAGCGCCTTTTCATTTGACAATAAAATCAATGAATGAAATATTAGAGGCTTGAACGGCATGATGTGCAGAATACATTATGGGAGTTGTTGTGTTTCAGTGGACAGCAAGTCTTGCCCTTTCTTCCCGTTATCATCAACATATCTACTTAATGAAACTGGCACCTTCTGCTAGTATTTCACCTCTTTGCTTTTGTACTTTAACTCTTTTGCAGCATGTTAAAGTCTTTCGGGCTGAGGGCTATGTAATAAAATTGTGTACTCTCTGTTCACGTTTTTCGTCTGTTTGTCTCAATTAAAGCCAGACCTGCACTAACTAAATAATTAAACAATAGTGAGGGAGAAGAAGCTTAAGCTGATTTTCATAATGCTTGTTTTTATCCCTTTACTCAGCTGAGACAGACTTCTTCCTCTGTGCTCTGAAGTTCTTCAGAATGACAGGAATCACTCAATGCTAAGCCAATAAACAGGGAAAAAAGGGAAATGTCACTGCTGAGGTGATCTTCAGTTAAACATCCTAAAACCTCTGTAACCATCCACAAAGATCGATCTGTAAAAGACTGAAGAATGGAGGTTTTTTAATAGCTTTTTCTAAGCCTTACTGGATTCTCTGTCAGGGATGTTAACCAATTCATTGCCATGCTAGTAAAATGTGTCATACATGTATTAAACAGCTGTAAACTAAGAAAGTAAACAGCATCTAGTTCTTACTAGCAATCCGTGAGGCATACCATACTATTCAGCCTTGGAGCTCTAGGTACCATGTGAACGGCAGCTTCATTTTTAGCTTTGCGCCAGTCTTGACTCTGTATTATTGGACAGGGTTATTCCTGGCAAAACTGAGTCAATTCTACATATGATTTCAAGTTGAATTTACAAGTAGACACATTTTCAGCAGGCGAACCAGCAGGAGAACATCTCAAGCACTTTGTTGTGTAAATCCAGATGTCTTCTGGGTACAGGGTAAAAGACAGAGAACGACATGGAGAAAGAATGGTTGTGTTAAAATTTAAGAGCAATTCTCTCAGTGATGCATCTCTTGCTGACAAAATAACTTGCAGTACTGTGTCAGGATAAAATTGTCCATTCTGTTCTTAAGATTGTTCTTTTCTCCTTATATGCACATTCACTATTTAGCTTGACTGTAGCACCATGCCCTACTTAGAGAGACTGAAGCTCAACAAAGAGGTGACCCATCTGTGATTGCACAGCTGGTCAATATTGGAATGAGGAACAGACCCCAAGACTCTTGAGCTCTTCACTAACGCATGAGGCTTCTGGTACATCCATTATTTTGTCGTATCAGGCAGAGACATCTCTTATTCTGTAGACACAAGGTGCAAAACAGCAGGTTATCGTTTAGTATTCAGAGCTCTGTCATATTTTCCAGTATAGGGCTAGTTGTGCTTAGTCATAAGATGTAAGCAAATGTTTGCTGTATCTTCTCAACCGTCTGATACTCCTGATGTGTAAATAAACCTTGGCTGTAGTGTTTGTGAGCTTTAACCTGTCACAAAGCTCATAATTAAAGGGACAAGGTGAGCTGTTCACATAAACTAATTGTCAGGATAGTAAGTGCCATTCATAGCATTGGCAGGAAGCACTGAGACAGGTAGCAGCATTGTACTGCAGCCTGTGTCTACTGAAGAAATGACTCCTGAAATTTCATCCTGAAAAATCTGCATAGCCTGGTAAAGCCACGTAGCCAAAGGGAAATGCAGAGATTGTTTATTTCTTAACAGAACTGAGTCAAATGAAGGAGAGAAATGTCAGCTTAGTTGGATTTCAACATCACGTACAATAAACTGGCAACCTTTTTCATATTAGGTGGGCAACTACAGCCCTTTTCTATTGAATATGGCACCTTTTTTTTTTTCCAGCTTTGGTTTGTTTTATTTACTTGTCACTAGAAAACCAATCCTTTTCATTTTGTTCATCTTGCAGTTTTTTCCTTCATCCTGCATTCTGAGACTCCTCTGATGCTTAGAGAAGGTGCTTATGACACATAGCTACTGATTTCTTGCTTACAGGCAATCTTGATGTGTCCATCGTTTTAGAGGGCTTGTTCCTTTTAAATAAAGAGGAAGGAGGTTTTATATTTTGCTGTTTGCATATAACTGCCAAAGAGGATATGAAGTAGCAAGCTGTGCACAGTTTCTATAAAATCATAGAATCATTAACATTGGAAAAGACCTCTGAGATCATCAAGTCAAACCATCAATCCAACACTACTATGACCACTAAACTGTGTTCCAAAGTGCCATGTCTACAAATTTTTTTAACACCTCCAGGGATGGCAACTCCACCACCTCTCTGGGCAGTCTGTTCTTATGCCTCACCTCTCTAGAAATTCCTCCTAATATCCAATCTAAACCTCCCCTGGTGCAACTTAACATCATCTCCTCTCTTCCTATTGGTATTTACTTGGGAGAAAAGACCAACTCCCTCCTCATTACATCTCCTTTACCCATGAACTGTCTCAGGGATATTAGAAAGCCCTTACCCTCTGTCTAATTCATTGCTAATAAATGACAGCTTACTATTCCAACAACCTCAAATACTGCTTACTGAAACCTTATGAAGTGTAGTGAAGCAGTGGTGTTACCCTCACTTTGCAGAACGAAAGTGAGGCATGAACAGCCAGCTGCTAACCTCTCTTACCCTAGTGTGAATGTGAGTTAAGTTTTTTTCAGTTAGTGGAGGCAACTTAAGGTTTATATTGCTGCAGCTGAAATGAGCAGCTGCCTGAACATCAGGAGTAAAGTGAAGGGACATGCCTGGCATCCCAAGGGATATACCAAAAGTAAATCTATGGCAGAGCAGAAACTAGCATTCATGGATGTGGTAAGAAAAACTCAGCAAAGGGGTTTTTTTTGGCCCAGTAAGCTGACAGCTGCTCAAAAGAGTGAGTGGGAATTTCTAGGTGATTGTTGGCAGTGACAGTTTAGACACTAGTTTGCTAAAAAAGACGCTGTCTCTCAGTATCTAAGAGCAGTCCTCTGGGTCTCAAAAGTGCTGGCACGTGTTCGTAGACCACCACTCACCTCCCCAGTGACTTTCGAAGTATCACTCCATCACAATGTGCTTCAGTTTCTCCTGCTGTAAGGTGGTCTCTCCTTTCCTTCATAAGGTGCTACTAATGAAAGACATTGCAAAGGAGTCAGGTTGTCGATTACACATTGCAGCCTGCTGCCCGAGATGTGTTTCACGGATGGGTTTTGTGCTGATATAATTGTGCATATCAGGACCTTATCCTCTTTATAAAACTGATACTGTTAACGACAGGCAGAGTCCTGGTGCATGGGCAGTTACTTTCATGCTCTTTACATGCTTCTCCAAGACATTTTTATTGCATTATCTTTGGCAGCAGGAAAGAAAGCGTTTTTATCCAGTGATCACATATTCCTACGCTGCACAAATTCAAGCCATATTTTTAATAGCTTGTATGTTCCTGAAACTCTGGACACAGTCATTTCATAATATCTTTTCTCTCAGACCAATGCCTGAATATTAGAAGCAGTAGATTTGAATTTAATTTGTTTACAAGGACATTTAGCTGTTTTCAGAAAAAGAAGTTTTGATTTTGTAAGAGTGTGCAGTTTTATACTGAATAAATTAAAAATTAAAAAGGAGACCATGATGAGGAAAAAGTATCAGATCACACAGTCTCTAAGCTGACATTGGTGTGAATAAGTGGCATCTGTAGTCAGAGCAATGAGTCCATCTCGCTAACCCTCCTGCAGCCTGGTCAGGAGAGAGTGAATATCACCTGAAAAAGGGTTCATGTCAAGTCACCTGTTGCTGTTAATTCGGTGTCAGTTCTACTGCTGGGACATTTTGTGCTATAAGCAGTGACATAAAAATGAGGTGAGGAAGGACAGGCTCAGTAGCATGTGAGACTGGTATGGATATCTATTCTGCTCTACCTTAAAATTTCACAACCATTTCAGTAGTCAGGCTCATTCTTCCCCAGACTCCATGCTAGAGAGTTTTTCCTGGCAATGTGTTGCACATAAACTCTCCTGACAGGTAGAAAACAAAAACTTCTGTGTGTGTCCAAATCATGACATCCTTGAATTATTCTTAAGTTGCTGGCAACGCAGGACCCCTGTTCTCATGGGCACACAAAGGCTTGCCATTGTCACAGAAAACCTCAAAAAGTTTTGTTCCAAAGTGAAAGATTTTTTTCCATGCTTACTCGCTTGTGCTTAGCTGCTGAGAATCCATTTTGCTGAAATTCTGCAGATGAAAGTGCTGAAAACATTAATGATAGATTTGCTAGCTTTGCTGTAGTTTTCTGGACTCCTCACTGTCCTCTTCATTTTTCTAATGAGCCTCTTGGAGGAGAGAAGATGATGTATGGGAAACTGATATAGCCTCTTCTTTTTATTGATTTCATTCTTTCTTCTTTATGAAAATGAATCACAGATTTAGCTCTTTACCCCAACCTTTCTCAGTTCAATTTTGTATACTTCATCCTCTTCATCTCCTTTTGTGTATGACTGTTCCTTTTGAATCCTTCCTCCTTCCACCTACAAAACAGTTGTCACATTTCTTTCTGTACAAACTCTTGCTGAGTTATTCTTCTCTGGCCCAAGTTGCTGGAAAGTCTTTTGCCCCGGCCACACCAACAGCACGATAACAGTACATCCAGAAGTGGGCTGATACCGCTGCTTCATTGTTCCAGCCTTACTGGTATCTTTCTTCATTCCTTTCACTAGCTCCTTTCTCCTTCACTGAATCAACCTGGCCCATCTTGTATTTCTCTGCCCTTGATGTACTGTATCTACCTCTGCTTCACTTATGTTACAGTGCACACAGGATTTCATGTGCATATTTTATACTGAATTCATGGTAAAATTTCTGTAAACTTTATAGAGGAAACTACTGAGAGTTTTTGTGCTTGAAATATATGCTCAGAGGTCATGCAGGGCCTTTATTGTATGAGAAGATAGCCTTCTTTAGGGATGAGAGGACATGGCAGTAGAAGGGAGGAGTGGGTATGGGAGCAGGAAGAAGCATGAGTTGATACAGACAGTGTAAGAATTGCACAGAGCGTCAAGCTTGATCTTAACAGTGATCTGAAGAGGTGGATGAGGGGTGTGGCAGAAGTGAACGATTTTAGAAGCCACATATTTTGTATGAACCAGTTCAAGATCAGGGTCTGGAATGCCATAGAAAAGGGGTCAATCACTCAGGCAAGACTTAGCATGAAGTGCAACACTTTCAGCTAGTAGCAATCAGCATAAGTACACTGATTTCATTGAAGTCATGCAGATATATACCAGCTAAGGAGGTGCATCACACATTTTGGAAAGGAAGGGTATCTTGGGCAGGTGTTTAAATGATAAAAAAAAAAAAAAAAGAAAATGGGAGAGAGAGCAAAGAGAGAAAGGACTTTAATGGAAGATTTTAACTCTGAGTTGTGCAGAAGATAGTCCAGCTTCATTGTACCACTAGAGATCCAGCTAGTCCTTACTGTGTTCATCAGTCTTGGTAATGGCCAATTTAGAAATGTTCCAGCATTCAGAACATGTAACTTTTCCCCTCTTCCATCCTGTCACCTTTTTATTCTCTATTTCTGTCCCATTTGGAGAGCAGAACTCTGCAGTTCTCCTCATTCCTACCAAGCTTGAATCTTAAATTCTTGTTGAGTCCTTCTCCTATTCTTTCAGCTTACACTGGAGACGTGTTGCCTTGGCAGTACTCGGCTGTGGCTCCAGCATTCATGTCTGTATTAAATTCCTAATGGTCTAAACCATGGCTGTTAAAGTAGTTAGAAGTACCAAAGTTCTGCTCTGTTCTCCTTTAATTACCTCCACAGTGTAGAAATTGCTTACTTACGGTTTTAAAGGCTGAAAAATACCTTGCACTTGCTTTTTGCTTTAGAGGCCTGTACCAAATACAATTAAACTTTGCTGTCAAGGGTTATGGCTGGCGCGCCCCTACACCAAAAGAAGAACCGCCCTCTCCCTTCCCAGAAGGGGAATAGAAAGGCAATAAGAGAGAGAGGGAGTTATGGATTGGAAAAGAAAACTAACCGGCTTTAATGAAAATAATAATAATAAAACTGAATATATACAAATATATAAAAAAAACAATATTGAACCCAAACCCCTGATGGCAGTTATGTCATTGTCACCACTGATGCTGTGGAGCGGGCACTGGGAAAGTCCCAGACTGGACTCAACAGCAGATGGGAACCAGATTCAAGAGCTGGATTCTAGAACTGGATTCAGGAACACACGGATTAGAATCGAGGTCAGAGCAGAGGGAGTCTTCCTTGGGTGCTGGCCATTGAAGAAGAGCTTGACCTTTATGATCCCTCAGCTTTAAACTGAATATGGCATACACAGGACGGAATGCCTCGTTGGTCAGTTCAGAGCCATGAACCCTGTCCTGTCCACTCCTCCCCGCAGGTGCACCCTTTTATTATCCACACCCCTGACATGGCACACAGGATTCAGCAGTGACCTTGGTCTGCACAGGAGCAAGTATAATCAAGAGTCTTTCTGCACCCTGGTCCTTGGTTGTACCTATAAACATTGAGTGTTACCACTGCTAGACACTGTGAAAATCTGTCATTAACTTCAGGAAGTGCAGTTAGGTAGAAGAAACTGAGCCAAGAAGTAAAATCACTGAGCAGAATTAGTTCTGTTCTAACTCAAACCAGGACCCTTGCGAAGTAACAACCAGGGGAGCTGTGCTGAAATGGATCTTTCCTGTGATATCAGCTCTCCCTTTGGCCATGGGTGATCAAAACACAACATCCCACCTATTCCCACCTCTTTAACATACATTTTTGTTTGCCATTTCTGGAAACAACCTGATGTCCTGAACACTGCAGAAGGTGCAACTTACCCAAGTATTTGCTGTAGACTCGTTGCTCTTACTGTGATTGCAGTAGAGTAATGTGAAAGCCACTGTAGTCTCTAAGACAAAGAAAAAAGGTTTGCACTGAAGATGTTGAAAGTAGTTGTAACAACTATAATGTTTTACTACTATTGTTACTGTTTATAATAGCAAAATACCTCAAGGCAAGAGCTGAGGTTAGGTAATTCTCTAAAAGTGAGAAAAAGTCAGAGCAGAACTGAAAAATGTTGTTGAAAGGGACCAAGATTGTGCTGGGCACAACATGAAAGTAGCAGATACCAGACTATAGAAATAAAAGCTGATAGTTCTTGAGATGTGCCGTGTGCCACAAGGCAGTGAAAGCTGGAGGACCATTATTAAGAAGTGCCACCATACAGCTGCACTGTTGTGCTCCATACTGCACAGCTGCTACTCCCTGCTTCTAGAGAGACGATGCTGTGCTGGATGGAGCTCCAGCCTGGCCACATGCAGCTGCTGGTATGCTTTCCATAGAAACTAGCACACATTTCTTACCTCAGAAGACTGACATTTCCGATGTGTGAGGCAGGCAAAATATGAGAGGGGTAAAAGTTGTTGTTATACCCATTTATATTAAGGGAGAATTGAGCAAAAGGCTGTGACCTGTCCACTGTAACTTAAGAAATCAGTATATGAGCTAGGAGCTGGGAGGAGATCTGGCGTCCCCTTTAATGCCTGGAATTAGAGAATCATGCTTTCCCCTCTCTTAGCCACCAAAAATCTGTGAAGCCAAAGCGGAATTGAAGGCATTGGGTTGTCAGGCTCAGAAGTATCTGTTTTTCCATGGAAACCTCTTCCCAGTGACAGCTCAGCTTTTGCAAGAGAGGAGCACTTCTCCTCATGCGGGAGCTGTCAGGGAGCTGTGCAGCTGCCTCCTGGAGAAGCCTCGTCCTGCAGCCAGGCAGTGTGCAGCCCCACTCCCAGCAATTCAGCTGTAATTCTGCCTGCTCGGTGATTTTTCACTGTGGTCATGCCAGAATCATAGCCTTGTTTTCTGTTGTCTGGCTGTTAGTGGTGATGTATGAATAAGGAAGAAAGACAGCTTCATTTTCATAAGCTAACTTGTGCCTGGAGGAACAGAGAGTGAGAGGAGCGCACTTTATCATAACTGCAGGGCCAGAGGAGAAAACAATGACAGAGCTTTTGCTGTTAGTGATGGTATTTTATTATAATAACTCTCAGGAAGTGGAAACAGACAGCTCAGAATGCTTAACGATTCCAATTCATTATGCTAGCCACCACGTTCTCATCTGCTGGAAGAGTTACTCACATAACTCTTTTATACTTGCCTTTTACAAAAGGCCATGGTGGGAAGGAATTCTGGTCTTCCTCCTCAGAAAATCTGAGGTGAAATGAACCTGGTGGAAGTTTCCACAGAACTGCAGGCACCTTGCAGGGGAGGCGTGCAGAGTGGCACAGGGGCAGGCTGGGGTTGATGGGTGGTCAGAAAACTACGGGCAAGGGAAGCGTTCACTGTGCCTGCTCAACACCATGCGCTGCTTTGGCCAGTGCCTCATTTCTATGAATTCATAATGCAGTTGGAAAAGTAAGTAACTAAATGAAATAACTGGTAATGCTCAGATACACTGAAATTTTGATGAAAGCTTTCAAAATTGGAAGGGCAAAACTCAGGATTTTATTTTGTTTGGACTTTTAGATACACAGAATAATGTGATATATATGGTATATATTATGCATCTGTATTTTGTGTCACATTGATGGTATTTAAAATGAGGAGGGTTGTACATTTAGATGTGGTTATTTTGATAACTTCAGATAAAAATATTTGGGGAATTTTTTTCCCAGAGAATATTACTGGATTTCTTTTTTCTATTCAGATCAAAAACATTTTTTGGAACCATTTATATTTACTATGCACCTGAAGTTCTGGTTTCCTGAACACTTCTGCCCTATGTCAGGATGATAGAGACAATATAAAGGGGAATAAAAATAACTCTTCTGTGGTAGAGACAGCAACACTATTCCAGGCTAGAGAAAACAGAAATATAGCTAGATGCAAAACCAGTCTTCATTACTTTATCCAGGGTGGCTTGGGAGACAAACCATCTCATCTGCCTAGTAGGTTTTTAGATACTAGCAAGAGTAAGAGCAGCCTGACAAGTTGCATAGTACACTCTACTATGGGACAGTACATGAACATCTGTACGTTCCCAGGCAATGCAATTCCCAGTTTTGCAAAAAGGAACTAAAGTGTGTTAGTTAACACATTTTATTTTGTATTTGTGACAAGTTAAAGGGACATGCATAGGCAGTTATTCCAGCTCAGTTGTTACACAGTAAGCCACATTATCTGATCCATGTGTCTAAGCCCTAAAGCTTACATGATGTTAATCTCTACCTTCCTTCATGTCCTGTATCAAACTTCAAGGAATACTGACAAAAGTAGGATTTGTTCTAATGTCTTCACAAATAAAGGAGAAAGGAGGAAGGAATTGATACAGCTACAATAAATACATGCAAACTTAATTTCCTGAGCCTTTTCAGTTTATCTTGGCATGAGAAATAATAACTGAGAAATAAGTATAGCAAGGGTACTTTGTCAGAACTGAGATTCTGGACTGGTAGATGGGAAAGGAAAACCATTAACAAGCAGCAAGGTTTATTAATTTTTTATTTTTCATTGGTTTGAATGCTGAACTCTGTAGCTTGTTGGGAAATGCATGGGGCTAAAATAATGAAAGCAAATTGGTGCACCATGGTAGAGAAGTTCAGTATCTGCATCTTGAAAATGGAATTCTAAGGTTTCTTTTGATGTTAGCAGTACTATCCTGAGAAGGATCTGTGGACTGCTGAGTTGTGAAATGTGCTATTAGAATATGGGCAGGGTCACTGTCTCCCTACCAGCTGTGCCAGTCATTCCAGCCCAGCTGCAGCTCCACTTTTAATTGGGATGGTGGTTTTTTCCCATCCTTTACTAGCCATGGCAGTTTCTTCTTTTGATGTAGTCTATTTCAACTATAAGGGCGTGGTTACAAAGAACAGGCAGTCTTCCAGCATGGAATCAACAAGTGATGGTTTAAATTATGCCCTTCACCCTTATTTTGGCTAAGATTTGTTTCAGCCAGTAGAGGTGCCTTTCATATTTCCTCACAATATAAGTTTGTGGCACCTAACATGCTGCCTGCTGCATTACATGTGTCTCACAGGTTAAGAGATGCTACAGTTTATTTGTATGAACAAATCATCATTTGTTTAGGACGTATCTGTCTATAACTTGTCATTTGCTTCATTCTCTTGTGCACAGCAGTCTTTTATATTACCAGGTTTCAGCACCCATGGGCTGATAAATGTATCATGGTCTTTTATATGATCCTTTCTGCTCGCTCTCAAATTTTTCACCTTCTTAAAAAATGACTTATGGAGTATAATGTGAAAAACAAATATATATTACATATAATATAAAAGGAGAGACATAATTATAAAATTAGGTCTGGTGAGGACTGGCATGTTGTGATTAGGATAGAGTAGGATGATCCTGAAGAGCGGTGTGAGGTGGGCACACCTCAAAAATGAAAAATCTCTCATGACTTTTTCTAGGTTGATTTCTGTTCATTCCTTGAATGCTTTCAGAGTGTTCTCATTTATTTTTTATATGCATTGGCCACTTACTGCTGCTCACACTCCTTTAAACAGCATTCAAGACACATGGGGGGGTTCCTGACATTCCATTGATATCACAGGAGAGTATCGCAATCACCTGACCTGTCCTGGCATCCTCCTAGTCAATTATAAAATTGAATTCATCACTTCTGGCTTTACGTCTTGCTTCTTAGCCCAATCTTGTCATGGGCCATAATGAAATTCTAGTAATACAGCTGTGGTCCTATGTAAGCAATGTATAATGATCATTTCTTGCTTTCAGTGCACTGCTGCTGCATACAGCCAGTTTTATGAGCATTGCTGGGATTTGAAAATGTGCCTTCAGAGAATGATATTTAATTGCTTTCTCAAAAGGCTCCAAAATAATTTCCAATCCCATTCTTAGTGCCCTCACTGAGCAGGACCCTCTGTCAAAACACCATTCCCTTTCCTTTTTTTTAACTAGTTCCAAATGCAGCTTTCTCTCTCCCTCCATCCTCCATCACCAGAGCATCATTTCAATCACTTTTCTTATTTACATTTTATACAGCACATTTCAGGATAGATAATTAAGTCCTTATCTATACAAACATTCACTTTTCAGTTGATTTTTAAGCAGTACAAACCTTCTAGACACATTTAATTTAAAACACGTTTTACTCTAGCTGAAGCCAGCTGCTAATCAATGTTAGCTAAACCAAAATAAACCCATGTAAAAATGAAATCATAACTTCTGTGCAGCATTCCACACTGGCTTACCTAAATGACTTTTAAATTGCTCTCTTAAATTAAATCAGTGGAACTTTCTTATGTAGGTAAACTCTTAGAACCCAGTGTTTTCCAAAGCAAAAGAAATTTCTTTTGTGACTTGAGAAAAAAATCCCTGAAACCTGTTGGGGGAGCATGGCAAGAGAATAATTTGTTATACTGAGCCTTGTTCTTCAATTATATTATCGCCATCAGAGTATGAACAGATCTTCATGCTAGATGATCATTTTACCAACACTTACTTCTCACTGGGAGGATTCTTCATCATTGTATTCCAAAATCAAGCAGCATTCAGATTTGTCTGGGTGATATATTTTTGTCAGCATGACAAAGGTTCCCACAGTGTTTAATTACTCTGACTAGCCAGGGGAGAAGCAAAGAAATAAGCCATGCTGAGTTTGCTGTGCCAGGCTTGCTGTCTGTTACATAAGCAGGCATCTTCTGAATGCATGAAAGGAAGGCAGCACCCAAACTTCTGTCTTCTCTTTCCATTGGCTGTCCCTTTCCAGATTTCATGTTTGTTTTCCATTGATTGAATCTGTTTTCTCATCAGTTTTTTTGCAATTTGCACATTTCCAGGGCAGCAGGTCCTTGGCTTGGTGGAGAACCAGAGTGATTGGTATTTGGGCAACCTTTGGAAGAATCATCGGCCCTGGCCAGCACTTGGGAGGGGCTACAACACAGGTAGGCCCTAGGGCTTTATGTGAATTAATGTTTTCATTAAGCCTGCATTCAGTCTCCTAGTACAGAGAGTACAAGATATGGTAATTTGCACATTCCTTCCTAACCTACTGCAAAATTTGTCACTTAAAGCAGTTTAAGTTACGTAGCGTGGTGCGTTTTGGGTTTTCTGGTCCTGTGCTACTCCTAGGAGAATATGTTTCCTCTCTAAATGATCTTAAGAGGAATTATATGGCAACCTTTGAGGAAGGACAGCTTTTCAGCAGTCTGACCCATCCTCAGCCCATGTCCTACAAGATTTCTGTCCATGATGAAGCACATGTAGGCCAAGCAAGAGGGAAAGAATAGGAATCAAGGCTCATTTTTTGTAGAGAGGTAAATGATGTCACAAAATGTCAGCACAATAAAGATATAACTCCTGCAGGACAGCAACAGGGTCATAATTTTCCTAATAAAATGCAAACTACTGCCATCAATTTCTGCTGCCGTGAGAAGGGAATAAAGGCACTAGATCACGAATTTATTAGGTTACAAGAGACAGGTCTTCCCACTGATTTGTGTTTGGTGTGTGAGAAAACATACCAGGTGCATAAAGAACACACACATACATCTAAATCATTTGGATGCTAGGCTTTACATGCTGATGCAGTGACTTAGATTCCCTCTCTGTTTGTAATAAAAGGGCAGAACAGATGGTGAAGCTTCCATTTAGAAAAAATGAGCCCATTTAAGTGTCCCTGGGCTATCAGGAAATTATTCACCATAATAGTGGTTTTGCTTTGCAGAAATATATTGAATTGAATTAAACAGACTAATTAGAAAAAGGATTGTACAAGTTGTGGTTAGTTCATCTGTATTTCTATACTGCTTTGTATATTTGGGGGAATCACACCAGTTTTTGTGAATTTGTGTTTCGGCTTCTTCAAAGCGTCTGTGTTCTGTGAAAATGTTCAAAAGAATAGCCTAACAGAACACAAATAGATACAGATACAGGATTTTGGGAAAGGAGGGTTGTTTCCTGGTTGTCTACTTGCCAGACCAGAATTACATATGTAAAGGTTTAGGCTGCTTACTCCTCCCCTCCCCCCAACCCCAAAAGCATGAGACAGAAGTAAGTTTCATGGATTTGTCCTGAAACCTGAAATGTTACGTTATATACAGCTACACTTGTTGATGTCAGTTTTATTCAGTGTTAAACCACAAGACAGTATCTTTTGTTCTACTGAGAGATGACCACCTTTTATCGTTACTTTCTTTCTGCTGCATTTTTGCTTTTTCCTTTTTGCCATTTTTGTGCTGGCAGAGAGAAATCTGTCAGAGCCACCTAACTTTAGAATAACCTATGTATAGTGAGTAGTATCTAAAATGCAATTATATAAATAAAAATGCTGTAAAGCTTTAATTTATATTGTCTTAACTTACTGTTCCAAATGTTTTATAGGATACCAAATGTCAGTATATTACAAAATTCTTCCCCTGAAAGCAAAAATAATTGAATGTCAGCACTCGTTCATATACATTGCATGTGCTAATGCTTGGTATGTGTTGATACATGCCTACCAGGCCATGCATAATCCTGCCCGTGATTTTAGTCTGCTCACAACTTCTATCTCCAGGCAACTAACCTGTAGTTATAGAAACTTTACTTTTCGTTAGAAATAAAACCAGAAGGTAGATTGACAAATGATCGTAAGAAGTAGAATGATGCTTTTTCAAGTGTATGAAACCAGAGGTCACTGAGTGAAAAACAGTGAAACCTCTAAGAAATAGAAAACAATGTTATTGACAGAATCAGCATCATTTACTATCATTTTCTTAATTTAATTCATTTTTTGCCTCAGTAATCTAGCAGAGATTGGAGGTATAAATCTCTCAAGGAACATGACATACAAAGTGAAACTGGAGCTTGTTTGATGTGCTCAGTAAATTAAAATAATTAACACTGAACGCAACACTGTTTCCAAGGAGTATCTGGAAAACTAAAGCAGGGGGGCAGCAAAGAGAGATAATAACTAAGCAAAACACTCACGAAAGACAGTGGTCCAGGAAAGGGAAGACTCAGAAATTCAGGTGCTTAGAGTTGTACTTAGGAACAGTAAAAGGGCTGCCAAAATACTGAAATTTTTATGAGCTAAACAAAGCTGGATCAGAGGGAGGCTCTCAGACAGACTTTGCTCCTGCTCTTGGGAGAGTGTTTACTATAATCCTAGGATACAATCCTAAGAAAAGAGATTTTTATGTGAGCCTCTTCAGCCAGACCCAACCCTGCCAGATTTAATGCAGAAAGTCAAAATCCTCAAAGTCAAAATTCTTCCACTGCTTCCTCCCGATATCTGAAGCAAATAATTTATCTTTCGCTCCTACCTTTGTAGTGTCTGAGCCACTCTGGACAACATGTAGGTTGGAGGAGTCCCAGAAGACAGATACATTAAAGGCAAAGGTGTGTTTGTTCCTTCTCCACTAGCTCTTTAAACCCAGTAAGCATATGCCCAGGCCTGACAGTCTCCTGACAGTCGATACATATTTTCAAGGAAAGATTTTATTTAGTTGTTTTTCACCCTTCTTCTTCATTTGCATAGGCAGATAATCCAAGTGATTCTTTAGTCCATTATTATATAATCTTACGAAAACCAGACCAAACTCGAAAGTCAGTTCAGTGACAATTTAATTGGTGTTGCAAATGTTCTTAGTTAGAACCACACTTTATTTCAGATAATATTCCCTTCCTCAAGCCATTTGAAACACAGTTCCTTCGGTACCACAAAGGTACCCAGGCTTTTTCTCTACCTCATTGGCTGAAACAGTAAGCTGCTTAATTACTTTCTTTATAGATCATCCACTTCATTTTCCTTGTCTACACTGAGGGTGTCTTACAGACCCGTCATGCATTACTTAAAGCACGCTTTTCTCTCTGAATAATCTGTGTTGACTTTCACTGACTAAACTGTGCTTTCAAAAGTGTTGCCTGGACCGCACTATGGTTTTTCTCTGTACAGATGTTAAACTGACAGCTCCAGAATTGCACTGTATGGTTTGATGTTCATTTCTGGAATAACAGTCATCTTAGTCCTCAGAAAAATATCTTGTCAAAGAAATTCTAAACATAAAAGCTCTTAGTATTCTTCTGCCTTATACTTTCCATCGTGGTAGAGAATGGCTTTTCAAAGCAGTTCCTAGTGAGTGTTAGGATTTCAGGCTACTTCCTCAGCTGGTGTCAATCACTCCTGGCTTCTCTGGCTTTAGTGCAGCAGGGCCAACTTACATCAGCTGAGAATAGACTCTATGCCTTTCAGGTGGAGCTTTAGGATGAATCTGTGCCTGTAATTTGGGTGCCAGGGAGGGCATTTGTAAAAACTTTGGCCTGGGGGATTTCAGACTTCCAGACTGCAGAAGCCCATCCTGGGGATTTGAGGCTTATCTGAAGTACACTGTCTCAGCATAACTACTAGATACTGTAAGAAGGTGTCTCAACAGCTTGAGCTGAGGATTCGTACTCCCACACTGAGAGATGTCACATTACCAGATTGGTGGATCGAGAACAGAAGGCCATGGCTAGCACCTAACAGGCTACAAGTGCGCCATGCATTATTACTCCCATGTTTGTAATGACTGGAAGAATGCTAGAATAAATCTCTTTCCTTTATTGTGTCCCTGAAAAAAATGACCTAAGGAAGATGAATTGGAAATGGGAAGCATATGTTACATCATTTTTGCATAATACTTAACAATTGTGACAAGTGTAGGGGAGAGTGTTTATATGAAATTAGACTGGATCACGTCCTGTGCTTCCTCATGATGATACTGTGCATCTTCAGGAAGCAAATGACTAGTAAAGCAATGCAAAATGGGATGGTGGTGGTCATGGAACTGCCTGTGGTCCTGCTCCAGAAACTCAATAACAGCTTTCATCTGAGCTCCACAGGCTTCTGCTCACTACATTTATGATAATGGATCTGATGTTAAGAAGTGTTGAGCAGTTCAGTGCTCACTTTTAGTGTTTAGCACTTTTTTAGCAATTTAATCAACCATTTCTATTTTTCGGAAATCCTTACAATTAATGCTTTAAATAGTTGTTGTTGCCTAATTCTGGGTAGATCTGCTACAACAGTGCCGCCTTCTCCCCCTGGAAGAGTCAAAATTCCATTACAGCTATCTGAATAGAGCACTAATATACAAACTATATTCTACAGATTCTGACTAAAACTGCTGCTTTTCTCCATGGTGTAAAGGAAGAAGGAGTATGAAGGTTGCTTGAGAGAGGAAATTTTTCCAGATTGTCTCTGTGAATTAATGAGTTGGAAAACTCATGGTTTGTAGAACTTCAAAATACCCATCACTGGGGCCTGCTCAGTTTAACCATGCCCTCTTTAAAAGCTATTGCAATGTTCCCACTTCCCATTACCTAAAACATTAGTCACGTTTGGTACAGGAACTGCTATCCTTAGGTTTGGTTGTAAGTACAGGAGCCTTTGCAAACAGTTGAAAAATATATTTTAAAGATAAAATAAAAAAAAAAAAAATTAAGCCCAACACCAATTTCAAGACAAAAAGTCTGCACCTACTCAGATTCACACTGTGCCAGTTATTTGAATTAGATTATTCCTTCTTTAAGTTATCGTGAGCTCATTCCAGAAATACTGGTACCAGTGCAAAGCATACTGATACACTTGTATGTGCCTTATAACACACAAAGATGCATTTGGAGTATCATGCACATTGTTCAGGTAGTAGTTTAGGAATTGCCAGCATATTGTTACTTTGAGGCTCAATAAGAAATGTCAGTCTGTTTGTGCAAATGTTGGGAAGCCAAAATGATAATTTTGCTTTTGATGACCACATCCCTATTTTTGTTGTCTATAAACTGTAGCTTACACTTAAAATTAAGCTGTCTTAAAGCTGACTATGCTCAAAGAATAGCTTCTTTTCCAGTCTTTCTCATGCAGTTTCTAAAGCATGTGATGTACTGAGAACTTGTTTACAGCACACTTGACACTTCTGAAATGAGGGTCAATACGTATTTGAATT
This sequence comes from Merops nubicus, assembly GCF_000691845.1. Classification (NCBI taxonomy): domain Eukaryota; kingdom Metazoa; phylum Chordata; class Aves; order Coraciiformes; family Meropidae; genus Merops; species Merops nubicus. The sequence continues at coordinate 70,894 of NW_008583355.1, read as the reverse complement.
TGAAAATGGTGCCTTTAGTTTGAGAGGCCCGTCCATGTAGCAATGGCATTGCTGCAGCTGAATTAGCCTGCTGTTTGTTGCCTTTTCTGAGGTACAGCCTCTGCTCCTTAGCAACTGAGTCTATCAGACCTTGTAATAACTGTCTTTTTTTTTTTTTTTTTAAACAAAAAAGACACATGAATTTCTTTGAAACACTGAAAACTTTCAGCCCCTAAGAAACTTGTGATAAAAAAACAATGGCATTCTGACAGTCTCTACTGGAATCTAGTTTCCATTGTATTGGAGTAAATAAAAAGTATTTCCTTTTAGTTGATTAGATTGTCCTAGTTTGGGTTTTTTACTGGTCTGACCTGGATTCATAATGTAAAGTTCTCCATGTAATGTACATAAATAGGACATATATTTGTAATATTTCAATCTAATGATGTAAAGAACCATTCTGAAGTGTGGGATTTTTAGCTTGATCAAGACAGTTCTTAATACATACATAGCCTGGTGAGTAATTATGTTGTCCAGCACCCTGAAATGCCCTGTCTTTAATGTAGAAGGACCATCATTAGCAGGTTAAATTTAGATGAAAGACTTGCATATACAAGCTTAGTAGAGGCATCCAGGTGTCTAAACCGAGAACAAAAACTTCTATTATATGATAGAAGAACCCTAGACAAATGCATAGTAATAGTAAAACCAGTACTTTTTCTTCTGAAGTGCAAGTTCACTTTTCAGTTTCTCATTGTGCTCATGAAAGTGATTGTGTAAAGACAGTTCCTTTTTGCAGAATCAGAAACAGAGCTTTTAGCCATAGTCCCAAAGCAGAGAAAGAAGCATCACAGTTGGACTCCATCTTTAGGCTCTAACAGGTAGCCAGGTGCCTGTCACAGAAAGTAGCAGAGTAACTCAGATGTCTACACCCTTGTGTCAAAGCTGTCACCTCCAAGGGAGTACCAACAAAAAACAGTTGAATTTGGTCATAGTCTGATCCCTCTCTTAAGTGCTATTGGCTACAGAAATCACTATGCTTTAATCATTTAGGGCAAACTAGGTTCAGGACAGACCTTTCCCCTTTAAAAATCAACAATACCCTTTTAAGAAAGAAGAATCTGCAAAATTGAGTGGGCACTGAGATCTCAGAGAAGCAGCAATTATCTTTTTTCACCATTATCTTTCTTCTGCCTCTGTGTTCAGCTACATCCTGACTTCAGTTGTTCCTGTTGTAGCTCCTTAACCTCTTTTTGTCTGTATAAGCATGCTCAACAGTTCTGCACATGTTTTCTACTTACGCAAACTCATCCTTGTATTTCTGTTGTGAACCTAATCCTGTCTCTTTGTTACTAGAAGAGAAATGGTCATGGAGGAAGGATTGACCTGCAGCTGACTTTTGGGTGAAGTCATTGCATTAAAGGACATTGTGTTTCCCAGTTTGTTGGTTTTTTTTAATGCTATGGTTAATTTTTAGGCTTGTTCATTCCGCACTGCTGCTTTCCTTCCCCTAATCCATTTCTTAGAACATTCTATTTCTCCTGAATTTCATCCAGTCAATAAACTGCCCATTAAAAGGGAAAAAAAAAAAAAAAAAAAGAAAAGATGTCTGGTTGCTTCTGAATGCAAAATCCCAAACCTCTTTGTCATCTAATTATAAAGAAATACCTGGGAGGCTGTTCAGCCCATGAGCCACATTTCCTTCTCTGTTGCTAGGGCATTGACTGAACACCAGACCAAGAAAAGCTGTGATGGATTCTTTCTCATTGTGCCCATCCCTGCAATTAGCCTTGTGGACTATTGTTAGTATTAGAGGCCAGACAAAATAATTATCACTTGTGCAGAGTGCATTTTTCCTCTTCACATAGTCCAAAGTGGAAACCTTGTAAAATTGTTGACATTTCAACCTCTATTAAATATGATGCTTTTTGATAGGATCAAACAAAAAAGAAAAAATTCCACATAATTTAAAGCAACGGTCCTCTTGCCTTTCACTTTTTGCTGCTTTCTGAGGAAGAGAAGAACAGATAAGCATCATGGATAAGGTCCAGATCTGATATAAATGCCTGGCTGTTACATTAAGTAGACCTAAGCTGATTTACAGAAGCTGAGGATCAAGAAACAGATGTTTTTCCTTTCAAGGTGGATGATTCTTTGGTGGAGTGTCCAAGAGAAATTTGTTTGGGAAGACTTACTTGCTTTCATCAGGGCAAATACTCATCAAATTCCAGCAAATCTCCTCAGTTTTTGTCCATGGAAACAAACTTCATGTGATGGCTTTTTCCAAGTATGCTCACACAGGGAAATTCAATGACTGGTCACCCTGCACAGCAACCCTGTACAGCCTGTACAATTCTGTGATTCCCTCCTGTGGTGGGTTAACCCTGGCTGAGCAAGAGATGCCCAGCTCTTCAGGAGAGACTTCAGGCTCTCTTCAGATTACTGAAAATCCAGTTACTCTGGCTTGATGTAGAGTTGTGACACTCAGTAGCACTACTGTGTTTTGGAGCTCTGATATATAAAATTGTGCTCTCCAGAGGAATGGAGAGGTGCATGAGAATAGGTCCAGAACAGATAATCAGATGAACATGAACTCTGGATTTAATATAGTTGTCAAAATGCTTTGTGTGGTATATTGGATGTATAAACAGGGACATTTCAAGTATGAGTACGAGTGATAGACTTTTTACTCCTAAACATACCAGATGTCTACACTGTCAGATAAGTTAGCTCCCTAGTTCTCATTTCTCATTTCAAGTGCCCTGTTCATCCACAGTGCACAGAAATCAGTAGGTACCCTGTCTTTCTCAGGGAGTAACCTGTCTTCAGTCAAGGAAAAAAAAAAAACCAAAAAAATAGAGTGTAATTTGTTCATAGTTCACTCCAGGAATTATTTCTGGAAGTTAGTATGGATAGGACTACACTGTTTGGCAGCACCTTCCAGTCTTTCAGCAGTGCATCAGAAGACGTCACACTCTTTAAAATTCCCCCAGGCCCTGATGACATTCTCCAGTGCACACAACATAGATCCTCAGTTCCATGCTAAAAAAATGTCAAATCTAGAAAATTATAATGTGGCTCCTTCATAATATCAGACACTGAGAAATGCAAACAAAATAATTGTTATATCTAAAACCTGAAGGAACACAAACTAGGCCCTCAGAGACAAGTAATGTATAGTATGAATGTGGTCGGCCTGCTCAGTAAAGGCCTAGACCCTGAAAAGTGTGGGCAACTACTCCGTAGTTCTTGATCTGGGTGATAGAGATCACTTCTCCAAATGGATATATTTTAAAATGTAGATTTAGCTACTTGTCCAAGTCTAATCTCCACGGGTCAAAGATAAGTACTTATAAATTAACAAAATTCAAAGAAAGTACTGCAAAAAAATCCTATGGATTTGGGGAAAAAAGCTCCAGGAGCTTATCTGGTGGCGAGTCAAGGGACAGTTTGATCATAGTTATTAGTGTCTGCAGGAGAAAATAACATTTGTTAATAGAAGGCTTGCCAATTTAGCAAAGGTTCAGAAAGATCAAATGACTGCAAGGTCAAAGACATGTTCAAATTAGAAATAAGGGATGTATCCTTCATCAGGGTCACTGTGCATTCAAATAATTTACCAGAGTCTGTGATAGATTATCCATTATTATAAATTTTAAAATCAAGACTGGATGTTTTCCTAGAAGTTATACTCTAGTTAAAGCACAAATTGATTTTGAAAAATCCTATGACCTGTGTTAGGCAAGAGCTAAAAATTATCCTTTCTGACTCTATCACTTAAATATGTATTTTGCTGGAACTTTGTTTTCCTCTTGACTTAAGTCATCTAGGCACCCAGGTAAATGAAATCCCAGATAACCTGCTGTATAAGAACTTACTTCATTTTTAGTATTGAAGAGAGGAGAAGTTCTTTAAAATGTTGTAGAACTTTTTCCACGTTTCCCCCATGTAACTTTTTTAAGTCTCACGTTTCAAATTGCCTTATAAGATGCGTACCTGCCCATCTTTTTGTTAGTGTCAACTTTTGGAACCTCCATCATGATTTCCAGGCATGTGCAGAGAGATGCACACTGAGTAGCTCTTGATACTTGTACATGGCAGTGATGTGAGACGTCTTTGAGACATTTAGACGTCTCTGCTCCATTTAGATTGGGTATTGCCATTGTGCTACAAAATATAGAAGTTGAAACCTCCTTCCTCTCTCACTTTGCTGTTCTAAAGTTAGAATGTGTTATTTGAGGTTTAAATCCCTGAGCAAAAACTTTCCCAGTATTTTGACTGTCAGGAGAATTTAATGATTTGCCCCTCCCTTGTGGGTTTCTTTTCCCCTCTTGGAAGCCATCTCCCTAGTTCAACAGCTGAGAAGCCCCTGAAATACTTGATATCCACTGCCTTTAAAATGTAATCTACCTATATGCTCACAAGGGTCATGGGGTACAAAGGCTTTAAGAAAACTGAGGAGCTTTTTCATACCCATATAAGGAGCTTCTTCACCAATGGTTTTAATCTCCTACAGCTCTTTGCACAGGGTTCAGGAAACACAGGGATTTGAGAAAGATTACCATGTTCACTGTCTTTCTTGACACCCAAAGCAAGCAGAGCAGCTGGGAAAGCTTCTGGCTTCCCTTTCTGATTCTGGTGATGTTTTTCTTTCTGCTAGCCATGTTGTTTTCCATTATAGGATTTAGGAAAACTTTATCAGCAATTCAGGCAGGGAAGTCTATGACTTTGCACTGCTTAGGATTGATGTGAGAGAAGTCCAGGTTGTCCAGATCTAGACTGTTTTTCTTTGCTGGCCTCTGAGAGACCTGCAGAGTTGTTGCTTCTCTTCACAAGATTCTGAGAGACAGGAGGGGAGATAATTACTTAGCAGGATGGTCTTGAAGTAGCAGAGGTTTTTCTCCATAGACTTCCTAGAAGTCTTATGGCTCATGACTCCTCTCCTGTAGACCTTTTAGACTCCTGAATGAAGGAAAAAAATCTGTAGCAGCCTTTAGGGCTTTACAAAAATTGGAAAAGTTCCCCCAGAAATGGAAGTCATTAAAGAGAAGATAAAAAGTACGTTTAACTTTTTTTCAAATTGCTCAGGAAGAATAGCATCTAAACAACAAAGAAACAGAAAACTAGGAAATTCTGAGCTAGTCAGTAGTTCTATAAAAAGTAAGACTCATGCTTGAGTATATCCTTCATCTTAATTCTGCCTAAGGAGAAGCAGCATACTTCAGAAGGAAAAAAAAAAAAAAAACAAACCAAACCCACAAGTGTTCCGTTTGAATGGTCATCAGAAAGTGTAAACAAAATGTTTAGAATGCTTCAGGAGGAACCAGGCTCCCAACAGAGTTTCTGCACTACATTTCAAAATGAAGTCTACCACAGCTTCACCTTCAATAGGCGTGCAGAGAAAACATGGGCTATTGCATTCTGTCACTGTGCCCAGAGGGACACCCACTTTCCATTTCAAAACAGCTTCTCACCCCTCTTTGGTTTTCTCAGAGACAAGTTCAAATCTGGAGTCATTGTTTATTCTCAATTAACACATTGTGCATCCCTGCAAATTTTTATTATGTTTTTTATATTGTGGAAAGTTCATAGTTAAATAAAGTATCAGGATACTCCAAAAATGTGTTAAAATGACAGTCCTTTGGTCACACTGTGTTAAAAGCTGTAGATATAAGCTATGGTATGGTTTTATTATACTAATGGTATGGCTAGTCAAATTATGAGCAGCATTTAGATAGATGGTCTATAAATCAAGTGAAACAAATGCAGTGGTTCTCATCCACACAAAGACTTAAAATGAAGGTTTAAAAATGCGTGCAGTGGCTTATTGTAGAATTGCAGCTTTAAATCATTTTTTTAATCCCTAACAGCCACGTACTTGTGACTTTCTATTTGCTTTTGATACTATGGGTGGAGAGCAGAGGCCACATTCAGTGGTGTGGAGGTGTGGCCCACTGGATTTCAAATGCAGTCCATAGCAAAACTGGTCATTAGGGCCCCAATCCAGCAAAGGCATAGTCACATTCCTAGCATTGCACACAATGATGCCTTCTGTTGATTTCATGTACAATAAATTGAAATTTGAAATGAAAATAAGTAAGTATTTGTTTGAGTAGAATCATAGAATGTCTGGGCTGGAAGGGACCTCCAAAGGTCATCTAGTCCAACTCCCTGACATAAGCAGGGACATCTCCAACTAGATCAAGCTCCTCAGAGCCTCATCAAGCCTGACTTCAAATGTCTCCAGGGATGGGGCCTCTACCACCTGTCTGGGCAACCTATCCCAGTGATCTATCACCCTCATATTGAAGAACTTTTTCCTAACGTCTGACCTAAATCTACCCTTTTCTAGCTTAAACCCATTACCTCTTGTCCTGTCACTACAAACCCTTGTGAATAGTCCCTCCCCTGCTTTCTTCTTGGCCCCTCTCAGGTACTGGAAGGTCACTGTAAGGTCACCCTGGAACCTTCTCTTCTCCAGGCTGAACAGCTCCAACTCCCTCAGCCTGTCCTCACAGGAGAGGGGCTCCAGCCTCGTTATCATTCTTGTGGCTCTCCTTTGGACACACTCCAACAGGTCCATGTCCTTACGTTGGAGGCTCTAGAGCTGGACACAGGACTCCAGGTGAGGTCTCACCAGGGCAGAGTAGAGCAGCAGGATCGCCTCTCTCCATCTGCTGGCCATGCTTCTTTTGGTGCAGCCCAGGATGTGATTGGCCTTCTGGGCTGCCGTTGCACATTGGTGGCTCATGTCCAGCTTCTCATTGACTAGTACCCCCACGTCTTTTTCCAAAGGACTGCTTTCTAACGTGTCCTCTCCCACCTTGTACTGGTAATGTTGGTTGCCCCTTCCCAGGTGCAGGACCCTGCACTTGGTCTTGTTGAACCTCACACCTCTCCAGCCTCTCCAGGTCCCTCTGGATGGCCTCTCGTCCCTCTGGCATGTCAACTGCACCACCCAGCTTAGTATCATCAGCAAACCTGCTGAGGGTGCACTCGATGCCACTGCCTGGGCCATTAATGAAGACGTTAAACAACACCGGTCCCAGTACGGACCCTTGAGGGACACCACTAGTCACTTTTTCCTACCTAGACGTCAAGCCGTTGACCACCACTCTCTGGGTGTGGCAATCCAGCCAGTTTCTTATCTGCTGAACAGTCCACCCGTCAAACCCATATCTCTCCAACTTAGAAAGGAGGATAGTATGGGGGACAGTGTCAAAGGCCTTGCAGAAGTCCAGATAGACAACATCCATAGGTCTTCCTTTGTCAACTGATGCAGTCACTTCATTATAGAAGGCCACTAGGTTGGTCAGGCAGGACTTGCCCCTGGTAAATCCATGGGGACTACCAAGGATTACCTCCCTGTCCTCCATGTGCCTTGGCATGTCTTCTAGGAGGATCTGTTCCATGGTCTTCCCAGGCACAAAGCTGAGGCTGACAGGTCAGTAGTTCCCAGGGACTTCTTTTTTACCCTTTTTGAAGATGGGCACAATGTTACCCTTTTTCCAGTCACTAGGGACTTCACCTGACTGCCAGGACTTCTCAAACATTATGGAGAGTGGCTCTGCAACTGCATCAGCCAGTTCCTTCAGTCCTCTGGGTTGCATCCCATCGGGCCACATGGACTTGTGTATGTTAAGGTTCCTCAGGTAGTCATGAACCTCGTCCTCTAATGAGGACACGGGGACTTTGTCTCGCTGGTCCCTGTCTCACAGGACAGTACTAAGCAGTCAACACTATCATGGTGCTTCTCCTGAGATAGCAGAGCTACAAGCCCCTTCCATAGAGCCCAAAACTGAACTCAGCTTCTTGGTGCCAAGAATGTTTCACAAAACATGGTAACTTACTGTTGGTTGTATGGCCTTGAATCTCTGGGTCAGTTCCTTAGAGCAGCAAATCTCCAGAACGTCAGCCTTGTTTTAACATTGTTTCTTACAACATCTCAGACTCAGTGGTTTGGTGTATGGTCTTTGGTATGGTGGTTAGGTATTGTAAAATCTTAGAGATTTTTTTAAAACTCACTAGAGCTTTGTAATGTATTTTGAAGTGTGTCTTGCCTCTTTCTCAGGTACTGTAATGGTATGTACTTGCTATTTGTCTAGATGATTCACTGTTATAGGCTTAGTTTTGAGAAGCAATTTTAAAAACCTCACAAGGATAGGCTCTGAGATGCTGCTCACGTTGTATGGCATTGCCTCAACAGCTCACAAAAGCATCCTGTTCCACCTGCAAGAAACAAGGTAGTGCTTACAGAAAATGATCTCTTAGTAGCTACATTTTTTTCCTCCACAACAGTGAGCATTTTCTCAGCCACCTTAAAAGGGCCATTGTAATAAATTGATTGAGTTTGAAAGCTTGTCCAGTTCCACTATAACTTCCGTAAGTGATTCTGTACTATCTTAAAATGTTGTTTATTACTTCCAGCTCCACTATATATTCCTCTTTGAATTTCAGGAAAAGCCAGAGTCTGTGTTCCTGAAGCAAGAGGTGGGGGTGCTTGGTCGCATTCTAAAGGAAATTGCTGATGTTTCTGCAGACTATCAATTTATTATTCAGAAAAATGAAATTAAATATTTTGTTCTGAAGCAGATTAACAAAATAACACCAGACTATTTTGCTGACATGGCTTGAAGCATCTGCTGAAACCATTGCTTGGTCAAAACATTGGAATGACAAAAATTGAATAAAAAAAGATGGGAAAAAGCCAAAAAATTCAGGTGAACCCCCAGAGTTTTGTTAGACCCAGAATGAAACATTTCTTTTCCTTTTCAGGTCTTGTAACCATTTTCAATAAGATTTTGAATTTGTATCAATTTTGAAGTGAAAAATACTACTTTAGAATAAATTGGTTTGTAAAATGTGAACAAAAAAAATTTTGCAATTTTTATTTCCACAACTGAGACGGTTTAGCCTAAGTAAGTTAATTCAGATTTTTTTACCCTGTTTTCTCCAATCTATTCACTGAGTTGCTTTTTGGGTTGTTCGTTTTGGTTTTGGGGCTGGAGTTTTGTGTGTATGACCTGAAAATATATTTTTGAGAAACATTTGTTTGTTTGTTTTTTTGCTTTCTTGTTTCTTTGTTTGAGCAATTCAGAATCTGTCAGATTTTAGTAGTTCCAGCAAAGCCTCATCAAGCAGGGGAAGAAGATTCCATTCAAGTAAAAACTAGACTAGGCCATGTTCCACAGGTTTAGCAATAAAACATTGTTTTTCCAAGAGCTCTTTGAGATATTTGCATCTCTGTGTATGCCTGAACTCTTTCTTCAGGGTAAGGAAAAAAGGGTGTTCTGTGGCTGATCCTAATTTGTTTAATACTCATGAGACATTTGGGTTGCCACTTTTCTCTTTTTGTTTATTTGCTGTTAAGCTTTCGCTTTGTTTGTCTCAGGTAGGTTAGGGCAAGAAAATGCTGTACTCATCAAAAGATGAGAAGTCTCACTGCCTGGGGCCAGATGTTCATAAAATATTCCTTTGATTTTTTCTTCTTTTCCCCAGTCTCTTCCTCCCCCAGCACAGCAGCTGAGAGTAAGTCCCTTTTCCCCTTAACTTCAGCTGTGTGTCATCTTGAATTTAGTTTGAGATTTCAGTCAATTTGACTCTGAGGGAAGGGGCTCCTGAGGCAAACATTTCCCTTTCCTTATTTCAGATGCTTTGCTTGCAAACTAACTGTGCAGATTGGAATTGGTTCATTTGTTTTGTTTGCATTTGGTAACTGAAAACTGAAATGCTGTGTTCTGAAGAAAAGGTATTTTTTCCTCTGCATGAACTATTTAAAAGTTCCCAACACACATGCTTTTGCTTTGCTTTTGCACCAAATAATACTAATTAGGTGAATAGTGTTACATTCTCCTCTTAGTAAAAATCTCTTATTCTCACTAATAACAACAAGCAAATATTTAGCTACTGGAGAATATTTATAGCAAGTTTATTTTTACAGCAGCAGTAAATTAGAATTCCACAGTGTGAGAAGCCCTAAACAAAGGCTGTAAAAAGGTGTTAAACCCAGGCTTGTAGGTGAATTAAAGTAGAAATCACATTGAAATTGTTCTTGACGATGGAACATTAAAAGCTTGTGAATATATTTCAATAGCCATGATTACATCTTAATTTAATAAATTCTTTCTCACATATATTCCAGTTTTTCCACCCCATCTGCCTCTCTTACTCTCAGCTGTGACCATGATAGCCCCTCAAGACAGCATAATCTCTTTAGCTGCAATGTCATATTCTGCTGATAGCATAAGAGTGGAAGACAGAAAAACACGGAGAATACTGCACACATTAAAACATTTCCACTTTTCTTCCTCAGACTGTAGGCTGAAAGAAATTAAGAAAAATTATTTTATTGTCTATAAATTATAAACACTATTACATTACAGTTAACTGTATCTTACAATTATTCTTTATTTTTCTTAATAAAGAACCTTCTCGGTTGTGTTTTGCTATTGAAACAAAGCTGACAGTTCTTGCCAGCTGGAAAAAATCCACTGCCAGAGAGGAACTTATCCCACACAGTTTATTGCTGCAGCACAAGGAACCTGCTTGACATTGATCTAGAATTTCAGACAATGCACAACAGCTCTCTTAGAAGCTAATACACAGTCTACACATTCCAAATGGGCCTCAGTAATGCTGGAGAGAAGACAAACACACTGGCAGAAATATTTCGTAGCGTGTTGTAACAATACGTCCGTTTCAAATCCAACAGCTGGAAGCAGAAAGGTTGACTGCAGATGAAAGGGGATCCCTCCAGTTCAGGTTCCAGCATCCTTGGGAACCAGATGGACTGAAATGGAAAACAGAACTAAAATAGGCCACAAAATTCACTGCCGGAAGAGGTTTTCTTTATATTCATGGCAGTGCCATATTTTACTAGAAAAAATATGCCATGTCATAGAAACTGAAGACAGGAATGAACTGGAACCACCTTTGTTCCCTCCCAGCCAGTGCAGGATTGTTCCAGGTATATTTTCTAATGTTCGTGTAGTCTGATTTCTAAAGACCTATGAAATAAAGCATATTAGATGATATTTTTAGGCTATTTTACCACAACAGTTTTATGAAAATTTTTCGTAAGCATTCAGACTACATTTCCTTTCTTATTCTCATTACTTTTAGCTTTATCATCATAGTCTTCCTCAGGCAGCTTTTCCCAGTGCCTGCTTTTGGCCATCTCATATTCTTCTGTGTAGCCGTTGTGTTTCTCTACGGTTGCCATGATATATTTTTGTAAGACCTCGTTTACTGTCACTTGAGATGTCATTACTCTTCTGTTCACTTCTCCCTTCCACTAATGAAGATGTGAAACAACACAGAATCTATCATTGCTCTTAGTGGGTACTTGTTGTCAATCTGCTAGGCTGCCCTTTGTCAGTACCTCCCTTTAAGGTCCTTCGTGTGCCTTCATTCCCCATGACAGTGCTCTTATCTAAGCCTTTCTGAATTAATTTTTCAAGTAAAATTCTCAAAGACACTGTAAGAAAGGCTTTGTTGATTTTTCAATCCAGCTTCATTGCTTCAACTGTTTTCCCTTCTACACTAGGGATTTTGTCCAAAAAAAAAAAAAAAAAAGAAAAAAAAAAAAAACCAACCACTGAGGAATATCAATGCATGTTGAGATACCTCTTTTCCTGCTTTGAGTGTAACTTTCTGATCTAACTTTCTGATCTGAGGATCCCGCTGCATGAGCACTTGCTGCCTTTATGGCAGGCATTCTCAAGGGCTAAGTTGTAACCAGCACTGACATCTTTTACTTGGAAAAGTTTCAAGATTTGCAATCAGGTGTGTCAGGTGATTAACTTCTTAGTAGGGGGAGTGAGGGCTGCAATTTCTTCTTATACACTATATATATCGCATACACCACAGTAAGTATTAAAGGCCAGATTTCACCACATACATGGAATAAAATGTTTTACATAAGTGACAAAATTCTCTGTGTCTCAGCATAATCTTGATTCCAGGTCAGACAGAAATTAAACAGATTTTGGAAGGTCTCTCTTCAGTGTGAAGATGGCAGAAATTGAGTCATACTAGATAAATCAGGATTGTCTCTACCCTTTCTGTAGTAGACAGTGACTTGGCAGAATATCCTCTTGGAGTTTCACTCCTCTTCAGGCACGTTAGCCTTCTTGCGAGCCTGTATAACCTGGCATTCATCTGTGTGCTGTCCCTGTTTCTTCTCTGCAACCTCAGGGGTTCAGGAAAAATTTCAGTTAGTGGCATCTTGAAACTTCAAGCTTTATTTAGTCAACTTCCTGAGTTAGCACGAGGTAAAGACTGTAGATTCCACTGATAGATCTCAGCTCATGTCCTTCTTTTAACTGCTGAGTCAGCATATAGACAGGATGGGCCTTGACTACCATGTGACATGATGGCTTCTCTGCACTGTTTTCCTTCAGGGGTTATCTTGCTGCTTCTCGATAAGTTGCGGAAGATGAAATGGGAGCAGATGTGGAGGCTCACAGCAGAGCGGGAGTTAATGAGCATGCTGTCCACTTCACTGGCTGACCAGGTGAGTGGGACACTGCAGACGAGCAGTGCAACCACTACTCCATGGATCAAGGAAAGTGAAAAAGGGAAAGGGAAGATGTGGGAAAAGGTGGTGGGAAGATATTGTTCCTGTAGTCATCATTTGTTGAATTGTTCTGGGGGAAACATGGAAGAGAGAAATGGAGTTTTACTCATGATTTTTTCATTACTACACCAATATTTTTACCTCCTCTGCACAGATGATTCATGGAATAGACAAATAGGGTTTTCAAGCTTTAGTTTTCTGTCCCACTTTCTTTAACATAAAACTCTGCAGACACTAGAAGTCCAAATATACTGTGTCTTTCTCTGCTGGTTATTGTGTAAGCAGGCTTTAGTTTTAAGAGTGTCCAGGTATTTCTGTACTGTTTCTAGCAGATGAGTCTCAGAAGTCTTTTAATGTATTCTTTGCCACAACATCCCTGTGAAGACAAAAGCACTGCTGTCACCTTGCTACAGATGGGAAACTGAGGCCAAAAGAAGAAACAGTGTGCCTATACACAGAAATGCATATTTATTCTCTTTGTGCCTCCTGCCAGTTTTAAATGCTGAAACCCTGTTAAAGTAATACTGGACCTGAACCAGTAAGTCTTGCTCAACAGCTTGAGTGTATTAACTCAATACAGCATCATATTTATATATTTCTACTGTTTCTGAGCTACATTTGGCTTATGACCAGTCACCACTAAGGAAGTATGCTGCTTACTGTGCACACGGAGTTCTGCACTAGTGTGTAGTATCCTTGCAGATTGATCCAAAAGCTACTGAAGTTCACTAGAGTGATTCTTGCAACTTCACTGTGTTTTCAGTCAGGTTTTGAGTTGGTGTCTAATACCTGCATGGGACAGAATTTTGCAGAGTGGACCCAAGGTTGTTTGTGTCATACACTAATACCCTAGCCACAAGACTGTCCTTGTAACTTACTTCTCCAGCTGGATGACTGTGTAGTGGTAGAACATGTTCTGTCCCTCATGGGACTGTTCTGCAGATATGTCCTACATGCTCTTTCCAGGAAATACCTAGAATGCTTGTTGCAAGAATGAAGTGCTAACTAAAATCCCACATAGTAATTTACCTTGACGCAGCGCATTTGCCAGGGTCACTTTCATCCCCTTTATTGAGAAGTGGTGTGGTACTTAATAACAGCAGACAGTTTGTCATGTACTGCATATTACTCTCCTTGGTGACTAGCAATAGGAACTACATCTTTTGCCAGCAGTGAAAGATGCATGTTTTAAAAATTTTGCAGGAGTCCATTAGCTCTGTGTGTCAAGAGAGCCCGTTCCTCTTGTTCAGATCTATACGTCACTCCTTAGATTGATAGCACCCTGTATGAAAACAGCATTATGCAACAAGGTTTGCAGAGATCAGCTTGTATGACCATTTACATTTTTGCTTGTAGAGGGGAGAAGGATAGATGGCTCTGTGAGGGACTGGGATAACCTCACTGTAGAAATAACATACCCAACTGTTTCTCTGGTTCTGTCTCCTAGGATATCTTCAATGCAGTCATCAAACAAAATCCTTTCCTCGTCTACCAGCTCCCATGTTTCTGGAATGTGCAGCTATCTGATCACACCCGTTCTGAGCAGTGCTACAGAGATGTGTCTGACCTGAAGGTATGTTTCACAGGAGGTTGGATGGGTGGTATCCATTGGGACATAGAGTGAAGGACTCCGCTATGACAGAAAGATGAAGTCCCTTGAGTAGGGGGAAACTAACAGTTTATGAGGGCACTCAAACTGAGGAAGCAAACATGGCTTTGACTTTGTGTTTTTTGACTGCTAGAAGATTCAAAGATGGATGCTGCTCTGGGGTTTGTCAAGGAGTTACAGCAGTGCTTCACCTTCTTATATTCTGTACCTGTCACCTATGCCACTGCATCTTACTGCTGAGTTCCTATTGCCATCCCAGTTCTTCCTAGCCAAAGAATACAAAACCTTTATTTTTTTGTACTAGGCAAGTTGAAATTCTTTAGTCAACATCATTTAATAGAGTAAAATTCACAAAGAGGGCAGAACATAGCTATAAGTACATTAGCTAAAATTTAAAGACCTTGCACACTTCATATTTAGCCTTTGTGTACACTTAACCCAGCCACGCTGCCACTCCTCTTTCCAGAATTTGCCCTGGAAAAAGGTCTGAGTAGAAAACTATTAATTTAATAAAATGAAGCTCTAGTATCAGTTTAATAAGACATTTTTTCACTATTGTCAAGTAGAATATAAAAGCGGGATGGATTTGAGAGTATATGGGTAAATTAACATCAGTTGTGCTGTGGACATTTTGAAAGACCAGACTCAAATGTAGCATGCAGAGAGTTCAGAATTTAAGCTGATTAGACTTCTACCAGTTGTAGAATAAGACTTGATGGGCTAATCAGCAGACTAGGGGTATCAGAACACGGTAAATATTAGGTAGGTCTTAATGCTCATTTCAAAATTCAGTTAGGGTTCATATACTTTGTTTATATTTTGAGAATGCTTTAGCAAATGAACAAAAAAATAAAACCCCAGAACCATAAAAGAGATTGCAAGAATCCCTGGAGACCATCCAAACCCCACTCAAGCAGAAGCAACTCAGATGAGGTGCAGCGCCTTGTGCAGTTGAGTGTCAAATCTCCAAAGACTGAAATTCCACAACCTCCTTGCCCCTCTGTTACAGAGTTTGACCACCCTCATGGCACAGTATATTTCCTAAATCTAACCTAATTTTCCCTTGTAACAATTTGTAGAGTAACAGCAGGAGTGTTCAATGCAAACACCAGAAACAGGTTGACTATAGAAAATCAATCACTCTCAGCACACTGATTTCAAAAGCTGCGCTTGCCAAAAGACAGAAGATCTCCTGCATGAGTTAACCAGCTTGTCTAGGTGGCCAGTATTTCTTGATTTTCATACATAAAGTATGAAGCCAGCTATTCAGGTGTGATCCTTAGAAGACAGCTTTTAAAGTTAGATCAGTATACTGGTCAGTACACTGATGACTAAATGTTTTATGATAGATGTTTGTAGGGCAGGATCAACACAGGGACTTAAAAGCATCATGATTTTATGCTTTGTAACAAAGTGCTTGTAGAGATTTTAGTTCAGTGCTCATGTTGAGAATCATGTATGACAGCCATTGCAGGGCCTGAAATAAAAGGAGAGATATAGTAGTGGGGAAAATGTTTTCTAAAAGATTAATGTTAGAAAAATACACTTTCTACCTGGGAGATATCACAGTATTTTTCTGTGAATTAGAGGCTGATGTTAATTCATATAATTTGCTGAGACAGTCTGATTGGATTCAGCGTAAGGTTAGGACACATACATTTACATGAGAAAAAAAATATTGAAGCTAATAACTGAGGATCTAGAGCATGGTTCAGTTGCCTAAATGCAGTTTGAGTCACCATAGATGCTCTCAGATACCCATATGGGACTGGCAGATACAACACAGACCAGTAGGAGACAGTAAGCTTTTGGTAAGGCAGCTGATGGGCAGGCAGGATAACCTGAAGGTGCTTTCAGTGTTACTCTACGTCTGTATTTAGGCAGCTGAACTGTGATCCCCCATGAGTGGTTTTGGAGACTGGTTAAGCTCACCTCAGAACAGGCATCTGACTAATCAGGCAAATCACTCTTCAGGCTCCAATGACTGTATTGGCTAATCAGCTTCAGGTATGGGACATTTAGCTCATATGTAACACCTACGAGTAAGCATTTAATAGAAGTATTTTAAAAATAAATTGAATCCTTTCTTCATTGTTGATAAAAAAATTTGTGTTTACAAGTATAACTTAGTGTTGATTGTTTATTACCATATATTGTATCACACTCTCGGTTCCAGTACAGCACAGGCAATGAAGTCTAAGGTGCATAATACCCTCCACTGGCTTTCTGGCCTAAGGTGTTTAACTCAACGAGGGGTGTGGACACATAAGCAATTTCTTCAGCTGAACTGGACTTACTCACACTGCTAAAATTATCCCCTAAATACTGAATTAGAGCTGAAAATTTTTGCTTTGAAAGAGATGCCAGAACTTTATCTAGTGCACATAAGCACTCTGGTTTCAATAAAGCTCTTCCCATATTCAGCAGTTAGAGAACTGGCCCTCAGGCAGCACTGTTTGAAATTCATTTTTTTTTAAAAAGCATAAACCAATTAAAGTTGCGAATTTACAGTATGAAAATTAGCAAAATTCTAGTTCTGAAAAGAAACAGGCTGGTTGGTGTGTGGTTTTCTCAAAAAAGCAACAAATGTCATTAGCCTAAGATAGAAAATGTACCCTTAAAATCACCAAAGTTAGTCAGCTTCATGGCATTTAATATAAATGGTATGACAAAACATATTTGGCACATTCTGTGTTTTATGGTAAGACTGAAATAAGAAATGAAGTAAAAGAAACCTCCAGGGTAACAGGTAGAGAAAGACAGATTTTGAAGTTTGTGCTGAAGGATTAAGAGAGAGAGCGCAGGAAAGAAGGAAATACAGGGAGAGATTTAAATTCCAAGGTAAAGCTGGCAAAGTCAAGTATTCCTCAGTCAAATCAGGCTGCATTCCTCATGTCAGATTGAAAAAGCACTGATTTAATTCCATCTGGCCACAAAGTCCATGGGACTTGATGATTTGTCATCTCTTACACACAGTGTTGTGTCAAATAACCGTAGACCCCCCAGGGCTGTCTGCTGTTTGGGACTGGGATTGGAGAGGGAGTGAGGGGGGAAGAATGCTCCTTTGTTCACATTCATGCAAAGACAGGATGACCAGTGTACTGTCTTTATGTTAGAGAAGGGCAGATGTTTGACTGCTGCTGAGTCTACTCCCTGCTGCAGCTGAGCAGCATATACAAAATTGGAAGGACTTTCATGTGGGGATCTTTCAGAAAAGGCATAAGAAGAATAGAAATATCTATAACCAAGTTGTGCATTGTTAGTGGCCACTAATTTTATATCCACCTAAAGCAACATCAATATAAGACTACTTTATTATTTTTATTCATCTAAATGCTTGCTTACTTCCTGTGTCATACTATACAGTGCCAGAGGCCACACTGTACATAGCTAGACAAGTCGGGGCTTTGTTCTGTTTTCCATGAGGTATAGGACCAAAACTTAAGTAAACAGTTACACTCACAAAAATCTTCCTTTCCCCACTCCAAGGGTGCCTGTACTAAGAATGCTTTGCATCAGTCAAGAATCTCTTGAAATGAGACATTTTAATAGAAAACAAAGACTGAGCTAAGAGGAGGCAGATGCCCTTTAATTCTTTTTGTCAAGTGAGCCAACTACAGTCTCTAAAGGTCACAGGTGTTTCATTTTGCATAGCATTTGTTACACCTTAGAGAAACACTCAGGAGTTGTTATTGAAGACTGGCCAAAAGATGTGGAAGTGCAACAGTCATTCAGTGTGGGCATCCACTGTCTATCTTGCTTATCTCAGCTCCTCACATGGTCCCCAGTAGCCCACCTTGTCAGTGGACAAGCATCTGTGTTGCAGGACCATTCCCTCCTGGGCTTCAAAGCCTGTGGGGAGCTGCATGGAACCAAGGTTCGTTTATGCATTAATTTTGCTGGGTTGGGCCCTGTGTTTGCTTTCCTTTTTGGTTGATACTATATTCCTATCTGTAAAGGAAATCTCAATTACTTTGATTAGACACAAACCAAATGGCAAGAAAATCCTATGGAAGAAGGTAATGAATTGTGATGCCTCTGACAATGAATCATGACCTTATTGAATGAGTTAGTCATGAAGAGAAATCTGGTTGTTGAGGATACAGATGCTGCTTACACAGGGAGAATCTGGTAATTCACAATCACAAAAGTCAGATGCTGGACTCTTCAGTGGGAATGTATCATATTATTAGAATTTACCCATGCACCCCAAAATAAGAAAATGCTTTGAAACCTGTTGATGGCTTTTCAAACTGGTTTTGAACATAGCTGACACTAAGTTAGCACACAGATAAATAATTAACCTCATAAATTCCCCATTCTGAAATTGTGTTGCATGGTTCACTGTATCCTCCGTGGCAATGTCCTCCATACCAGGACAATTTTGTGAGATTGCTTGCAAAAGTTTAAACAGCTTCTTGTCCATAATCCAAACACATCATTTCAGGTCTGCCTCAAACACAACATATTGTACCTTTTTCTGTCCCAGTGCCTGAACCACACCATGGTGTCCAAGCACCTCAGCACTGACCTGCAGTGGTTCTGGCATTCTGCTACCTTGCACCTTTTAGTGTCAACCAAGGAAGAGCTACAGTGAGGAGAGTAAGGGCTCGAGAGGGTTAAATGTGCTCCTCCCTTGAATGGACATCAGACTCAGTAATGTGCTTCTGCTCTGCCAAAAAGAGAAGCACTGTGGTATTGTAGAGGTGGTTTCAGGGGTGGTTTTGCAGGCAGGAGGCCTCTCCTTAAACATTGGTACAGGAGTTGAAGGGAAAGCTGTAAATCCTTTTGAGGAAAAATTGAGAACTTTGAAAAGTACAAGACAGGGACCGTCTGTCAGCTTAGTGCCATACAGCACAGGCAGTAAGCTGGGGAGTAAAGTAATCCCTGGGACCATGGGCACCAAATGAAGCAGGGCAGGGATTTGAATCCCACATCCAAAAGCAGTGCGTGGACCTCTGACTTGATGGCTACACCAACATGAGCCTCTTCCACTTACATAGTTCAGGAATATCACACTGAAACCTTCCTGTGAAGTATTTGATCCTTTCTGAGGAAATTGGTTTTTCTATTAAACTGTTCATTTCTGATAAAACAGTTTAAAAATAAAGTTTCCAGACATATCGAATCAAGGCATAAGTTACACCTGCAGTGCTTGTTTGCAGTGTGATTTGAGGCATATTTAAGCTTTTCAATAATATGTGCCTGAAAACAAAAAACAACACTATTTGGATGGCATTAAAGTAGCATATATCGGTGGCTTTACTGTGCAGACTTGCTGAATGTTTAACTCCTGTCGATTTCAGTGGGAACTGTCTTGTTGCCTAAACAAGGAGTCTAGTTTTTAAGCAGGAAAGCTCTCGATCTACAAAACAGTACTTTTACTTATGTACCTAAATTGTGAAGTGCTCATGGGCTTAGTTAAGAATATCTGTTCAGTACTTTACAAAATTAAACTTTTTTGGGCTTGAGTTTCAACTTAATTTATTCTTACGTTTTACCCCTTGGGCCTGGAAAGTAGGTATATAGGTATACAGGTTGTCCTGTGTTCTCTGATTTTGCGAGGTCTGAAGCAGAATGAGAAATTCTCAAGATGTGTCTTTGGATAAAAAAATGGAAGAGGTTGTGGCTAAGGAAACATTAGGCCAAATACTTCTTTTGGAGAGGGAAGGTGCTTCAGGGGAAAACCACATAAAGTTACCTGTAGAAATAATGTCGTGTTGAAGCTTACTGTGGAGTGGTTTGAACATCAGATTCAAAATACCTAATCTCCCCAGAGAGAACAATGCAACTAGGGAAGTTTGCTGTGGTTTTTGTTTTTGGTGTATGAAACGTGCAGGTAACTGACCTTACAGTCCTCTCGTACACTCCACCACTATATCACATCCTCTGTTACCTGCCATCTCAAATCCCATTGCCACTTTTTGAGTCTCCAGCTGTGTCATCATTTGAGTGCTTTGGGTCAGAACCTGGTGGATAAATGGGAACTGTTAGCACAGTTAGCCTGTTTCACTAGGTCACAAGTGTATGGAATATTTCTGGAGGCTGGCTGCATGTAATCAGTGAGTGGTAACGGTTGCTGATTAACTAGGATGGTATTAACAGAAACATAGGTAGTGCCAAATTGCTTAATGATGGCTAACCAAGTGTAAAATAGGTGTGGAATTTTAAGTTCTGATCTTTCAGTACGTAAATTGCCAAATTAAGATTAAGGAGCATATTTTTCTTCATTCTCAGGAGGCCTTGATCAAGAGTGGGAAGGATATGTGGGATAGCCAGAAGGCTAGCACTGTTCCTGAGCTGTCCATGCAGATAATGTCACTGGAATGTTATATGTTCTAGCCGCAGTTCCTTCTGTAAGCCAACAGAGCTTTCTAATAGCTTAGAAACTAGGAAGGAAAATAAAAGAAGAAATAAGCGCAGTATTATTGTGCTATTCAGTCTTGGGAAGGGGATTTGTAATAATGAAATTTTTAGTTCCTAGATTCATTTTCTCTTTTTAATGGTGAGATGACACTTGCTTAGTCTGCAAGTAAAGTGGATTCTAAGTCTGACTTTTTTTTTCTTCTGATTTCCTTGCAGTCTCTTTCTGACTGATTTTCTTTTTTCTCCAGTCAATTCACTGCTGCCCACAATAAAGCTTCTGATGTAATGTCCATAGATTTACCTGTGCAGCCCATTGTCTTCACTGTGTACCTCACTCAAGCCCATGACGGGCTAGGCAAGGATGTCTTGACCTGTACAACTTCTGCTGTAGCTGCTGGTGCAATAGACCAAATCAGACAGCTACAACTAGAATTAAAGGCAAATTTGTGACAGCAAAAAAAAAACCATGGTCTTTGGATGTAGTGTTTTGTGTCAATGGTTAAGAGTCTTGTTGATTTTTGAAGCCTACTGTTTTTTTTTTTTTTTATGGTTTCATATATCACGTAATATTCATTTAATCATGTTACATTTGAAAAGCAGCCTGCTTTTTCACTAGACCTGTTTTGTGGGTTTCCTACATGAGGTCATCCAGATGTTTGCATAGTTTCTTGATGTTCTTTAGCTGGATTGGCTTTTGCTGTCTGTCTTGATTAAAAACCAAGCTTTTCTGGGTAGTCATCAGCTCCATTCAGCTTTTGTCAGTTCACTTCAGGCTCCCCTGACATCTGTAGACATGCAGCATCCTGACACATTTCAAATCTGATCAGATCTGAACCACCAGCTAGGCCCTTGACACTCAGCAGCTTTTACACACACAACAGATTTTGAAGCACAGCAGCGAACAGCCTCTGCTGACAGCTGGCTTTGACATCATCCCCCACACAACTGGGTAGAGGCATCAACACCAGTACTTTCCTGTGATGTGACAGAGTGCATGTTGGTGGGAAATTTCTGCAGCTCCAGGAGCCTGTCATGTAACAGTTACGGAGTTTATCATCATGAGCCATTTCTGTGCTCGTGGTCCCTAGAGTGAGTGGTCAGAGTGCTCAGCAAGGGGGAAAGGACAGTAGGAAAGACATCCAGAAGGAAACTCATATAAAGTGTAGAGGTAGTACAGAGAACACTTAGAAGATTTTTCTTAGCAGCTATTTTTTGTCTCATTTGCCAGCTTCTCAGTTCTCTTTGATCCACTCTTAAATAAGTGCAAGTTAGCAGCAGACAGTTTCCATGCCATGCCTTGCTTGTAAAAATGTGTACCAGTACCCTGTAAAACTGTTAAGCAGCCCTTTAGGTTCCTTCAGTCCTGTACTTCTGTTACATGTGCCTGTTACCCTGAGGTAGGATTCAGTCACTGAGATTTTTTTTTCACGCATTTAATGCCTTTGCTGCAGCTAAATGCAGTGGATGAAATATGTCAAGTTCTTTTCAAAGAAAGGAAATTTTGAGGATCCATTTTCAAGTGGAGGAAATCTCTCATTGCAGGTTTATGTCGTAACCTTCCTCAAGCTCCTTTTGTTTCGGTGGTGCTCTGTGTTTTCAGCACACATTGCAGCAACATGTTATTGCACAGTTAAGATAACACTTCTGAACATATGAACAAATATAAAGCCAACAAAGGATGTAGTATTACCTTGGAAAAATATGTACACCGAGTATTTTCATCCAGATAATTTCTCAGATTTATACAGTGTGTAGATATATTATGATCTCGATTTAAAGTGTTCCTATAACTGGAAAAGGTGATTTGTTAATTTCTGAAATGATCTTTTTCCCCTACAGTTGCATTTCTATAATTTCCTGTATCATTTTCTGACATCCCAGTAGCCTCAGCAGTGAAATCCCAGGAAGGGATTTCCCTATCCAGAGATATTTTCATTGGTGAAATTGGTAGAAGAGAGTGCCATAGCTTTTATGGCAGTATAAATGCTCAGTGGAGAGACTATGTTGTTTATTGAAGTTAGTACAGGAAGAATTCAGGTGGTGTCCTGCTCTTTCCTCCTCCAGTCCACTCATTCAGCAACAGATAGCATGATTTCAGAGGGCTCCCTGTTCCTGTGGAGATATGTTGCTAACACCAAGGGAACTGTGTTCATCTGCTCTGGGCTGCTTCTGTTCTACGTGCTGCACTTCAGCTCTGTGCATTCCCTCCCCCAGATGCAATGTTCAGAGCAAAGCTCATTGCACGACCAGCTCAGCAGCTGGCATTGCAGCTCCATAGCTGTGTGTAAGTGACACGGTGCCTTCACACAATTAACCTAATGGATTCAGAGAACCTCCAGAACTCCTAGCTTGGAAGTATTCCCAAGGGAGACTTTTGTTTTTAATCTCTTCAGAAGTCACAGAAATAAAACTGAATAAAAAACATTTTGTGCTTTTTTCTTATGTCTAAAATACAATCTCTATAAAATTAAATAATTCCTGCAAGCCACTTTTGCCTCCGTCTTAGTTTTTCTGTGGGGCCCTATTCTCAATCACACTGACAGCAGTGCAAAGTTACCTTGATGTAAATGAGAACCAGGCCCTTTAAGTCAGTGTTAGAGTTAAACTTAAGCCAGTGTTAGAGTCAAACTTAAGCCAGTGTTAGAGTCATCTCCCATTAGCAGAGGCTAAATACATGCTAGAAATTGGAATTCAGAGGGTGAAGCATTGTACTACATCAGTGTTGTGTAACTCAACTGAGAACAGTCTTGTTTAAATGGAGCAATGGCAAAGACAAAGATTAAATTCAGCCATTTTTGAAGGGTGTAAATGGATATAGGAATTAATTTCAAGCTTTTTCTTCTCAATACCTAACCAGTGAAGAGCCTGCCTGCCTTGAAACAGTGAATCAATTTCATTAGCTGAAATAGTCATGTGGAAATCTGAGATTAATGTTTAATACCTACATCCCTGTGTCCCTCATCCTGCCACCTTCTTCAACAGAGTCCATAACCTATCAGGTCCATGATTAGAGTTTTGACAGCATTTACGAAGTGCTGCATCAAAATCTAGAGCAGCACCCTAACTCAAATGTGTGGGTAGTCCCACAGAGGAGTTTCCAAGTCCATCACTTGTAGAGTACACAGTTACTTGTGAAAGACATGGTGAAGCCTTCCTGCAGAAAAGACAGAAGGATGTCTGTGTAGTTTTGAGGTTGGTTTGGTTTTTTTTTATTTTTAAGACAGGAGTGAACTGAACACACATAAAAAGAGCAGCTAAAGCAAATCTGTATTCTAACAGCAGGATGTGTTTTCTCTTTTTCTCCCTCTTCAGGTGATTCATTGGAACTCACCAAAGAAGCTGCGAGTGAAAAACAAGCACGTGGAGTTTTTCCGCAACCTCTACCTGACATTTCTGGAGTATGATGGGAATTTGCTGAGACGAGAACTCTTTGGCTGCCCCAGCGAGGCAGACGTTAACAGTGAAAATGTAAGTGAGATGTCTAGATCTTCACGATTTAAAGGGTGGTTCACTCAAGGCACAGGCTATGTGAAGATTTGGAGAGTTAGTGGTGCAGGAAGTGTGGTGCAGAGGGACTCAGGAGAATTGAGGTCAGTGCGCAGATACCAGGAGTGATGCTCTGCAAATCATTTAATCTCTCCGTGTCTCAGTTCCTTGTCTGTAAAATTGTCATATTAATCCTGCCTTTCCCCTTTTTTTTTGTTGCCGGTTTTCGTCTACTTTGCCTTTTAAAAATCCCCAACAAAGGCAACTTCACAAACTGAAAATGAAGATTTGGGCTCTTAATTCCATTAGGCAATTTTGCAAATCTCACCCTTAAACCTAAAAATTTCCAGCGGAAGGGCTTGTTTCTTACTGTGTGTTTGTTTAGCATACAGTGATATAATTTTTGGCTAGTTAATACTAATACACAAATAAAGAAGAATTAAAATACCAAGACTGCTGGATTTAGGTCTATGAGATTTTGCTGTGCTGCACACTATAGAATGAGTTAATACTTGAAGGTGCACATAGGCTGTGAGACTACAGGTTATTTCTGCACTGCCTCTAACCAAACACAGCAGTATTTATGTGTATCTGCATAAAATTTGCAATCAGAACCATTCAGATGAAGCAAATCCTTTGAAAGTGGTTGAAATCAAGGATGTTTACATACAGATGTTCTTATGTGTGTGTATGCCTTAGTATATATAATTCCAGTGTAAAGAACTGTTCACTGAAATTTTTGTACTCTGATGTATATGAGCTCCTTGTGTCTAATGTGTACTCCGGAGATTTCTAGGTGAAGTACCAATTTTGGCTATGTAGTCTGAAAGGAAATAACAAGGAACTTGTAACATTTTGAGTTACCTTTAAGAAAAAAAAGTCTAAAATATACAACAATCTGTATATAAAAATCATAACAAAGCAAATATCATGTACATATTAGCAGTTAAGAGATAATTGGCAACCAGTAGCATTGTTGAGGCTTGTAGTGTTTCCATTTAGTCTGTGGATAAAATGACCACAGGAGATGCCATTCCAGATTTTTTAGCTACAGCACTCAGAGATTGGATAGATATATTTTAGCCCAATGCATGGCTTCCCAGATATTTATTTGGCCATCCCATTGTCTTCTGAAAGGAGTGGGGAACAATGAGAAATGGAGATAAACATTAACTGGGAGAGTCTGAAGCAGGGTGGGGGGAGAGAGCAGTGAAAGCTGTGAGAGCAAAATAACATGGAGAAAAAAATCCTCTGCAAAAGTGAGAGGCTTTTAGACAATCAGGTGAACTGAATGTGATAAAAGGCCACTAAGAGTCTGACAGTCAAAGACATTAAAATTCAATAGACAAAAGTAGGTAGTAGGATAGGAAGAGAAAAGGAGACATTAAAAAAAAAAAAAAAAAGACAAAACAAAACATACCTTCATCATACTTTCCATAGCTCTGTAGATCCTCAATAAACAGATTTATTCCAGACAACAAGTTGTGGAGAAGTTCACAGTGAATGCAAGTTCTAACTGCTGAAAATGGCAGTTCTGAAAGTTTAAAATGGCTCATTTTCCTGAGCTGTATGTATTTGACAGACACTGGAAATGACTAACTGTTCAAGCCTGTTTCTTATTCAAGACAAGTAGAACGCAATATGGTATATGATATGGCTTGTGTCTGAAAAGGAAATGTAACTCATTCTTCCATTTATAAATATATATTTAAAAAAGAGATACTGGAAAAGAATGAGCTAGACATACAAAAATACATGAGTCCCAACTTGCCAAGAGACACTAAAAAATTATCAGCCTTCTATCAAAACAATCAGATATTGAAAAATATCTTAACTTCAGATATCTTAAGAGTAGTCACTTAGGAGAAGACACTGGGTTTTATTAGTTACCCTTGATGTAAGCTCCCATCTAAACCTATTTCCTTTTTAGTGTAGAACACAAAAAGCAAGTGCAGTTATAAGAATAGGATTATCACAAAAAAACCACTCTCTCACTCTGTCTGCTGTAGCGCATACAGTGTTACAGGTGTTCCATTAAAATACAATTTGTTCCCATGATCTATTGCAGGATAACCTTCAGAAGTGAAACATCTTGTAAGGTGAGCAGGGAACCACTGTCTGTCATTCCTCCTGGTACAAGAACTAGGGGACATGAACTGGAAATAGGAAGGAGCAGGTTCAGAACAAAGAGAGACATTTCACCCACAATGTAATGAAGTTTTGAGGAGGAGGTAATGTTGCTAAAAATACAGATGTGCTCAAAAGTGACTCTTCATGGAAAGAAAATCAGTCAGGAATTGTTGAGTTTTAGTGCAGGAAATTCTTGAACCACAAGTTCAGGACTAGGGAAGTGTTCTGAGAAAACATCTCTGTACACTCCCTCTGCTTTTACACTCCTCTCTAGGCAGCCAGCTCACAGCTGGAGACAGGATGCTCAGCTAGGTGGACCTTTAGTCAGACAAGATGCAGCCATACATTTCCATTACAATTCCTAAGTATGTAATTTCGACAAAGTCAACTATGTATAAAGTAGGAATTGCTATTGGATTTATCTTAATACCTGTTATTTTTCCTTTCTTCTCTGAATTGAGCCTACCAGCCCCAAAACACAGTTGGGCTTTATTATGCCAGGCATTGCATATGGGTAAAAGGTGCTCCTTCAGCTGCCTGTGCTTCTCTGTGCTGTGGACCAGTGGACAAAGTGTTACAATAGCTCTGTTGGTTTTAGAACAGAGAATTATTTAAGCACTAAATGAACTGAGCCCTGTTGTGGAAGAGAGAGTGGCTTGGTGTGAGTCTGTCCCACACAGTCTGGCTATATCAGAATCTACCCTTAAGGTCTTGTTCCAATATACCAGCCATTGCTTCTCTACAGTTTAATACTTGTAATGATGTTTTATTTAGAATGCAACCTGTAATTAAGGAATCTCATTTGTAATGCAGGTATCTGTAAAACATGAAAAGGAAGTGTGGCAGTAAGTACTGTTGGGCTGGTTCTGACTCTGAAGCCCCTTTACGCTTCTTGTCAGTAGTGAGATAGCCGTAAAATGAATTATTTATCCTCCCTTTTTAAGGACTCTTTACAGTGCCAGAGAGATGTAAAGGGACATTAGTTGAAAAGGTAATCAGACCTTACATTATCTATCTCACTCTTCCTTTGTATGTGTGCATGCATTTGTGCTTAAATATATATGTCTACGTGCATGTGGAAAGATTAGTACTTCTTATAATGTTTGCTAAGGAAGTATGATACCACAGACTGAATTTTAAGAAGTCTAGAGGCCCTGGATCTTCTACTGCATAGTCCTGATCTAGTCAGTTGTTAATCTTCAGCTGCACCAAACAGCACTGTTAGTAGGTTCCAAAATGTTAGAAATGGGAATGGGCAGAACAGCTAGAGCTCTGAAACTGAAATGCTGGATTCAAAGGAATACAGACTGGGGTAATTTTTGTGTTGATGTAAAAATGCTTATATGTATGTCTACGTGTCCATACATGTTTCATCCTTTCCTTGAAATATTCAGCTGAAGGACCCTGTGTCTTGCAGGGACAGGCTCTGGATAGGAGCCTGGCACATATTCCTTGCTATAGAGGAGTACTGTAAGTCCTCTTTATTCAATATGTGCTAAAATGAGATCACACACCTCAGACTCTTCTCTGGAAACTGGTGTTACAATCACTCCTTTGCCTTTTGTACAGATTTGGGATGGGAAATACAGAATATGAACCAAATCCTCCTGTAAGCACAGACATTAACTCAAGTGGCCTTTGGAGCATGTCCTTAGTCACCCCATCCTACTTGTTCTGTGCTAGTTCCCCCTTCTCACTCTTTCTTATTTTAATGCAATGCAGAAGATTTTAAGGAAACCCATGAAGGCAAAGCTCACAATAATCTCAAATTTGAGCATTTCTTCTTGGCTTTTAATGCTTCTGTCCAGCATTTCATTCTAAAGGACCTACTGTAAAGCCTGAAATATTTCAGTAGGATCTTCTGTGTACCAGCCTATCTCTGTAGTTATTCTATGAGATAGACATTGTAAGCCAGATTTTAGCACACAGGCACACACTCAACCTTTTAGCACTCTCATAAAACTTCTTTCCTGCAGACAGCTTCTCACCAGGTACTTCTGCAAACGTATTAAATCTGAAGGTTGAATGGGGTGTCCCCTAGTAGTGAAGCCTGTGTCCTGATCCAAAGCCCAGAGCAAGGTCAGTGGGAAGTTTATCACTGGTTTCACTCAGTTCAAGAAAAGGACAGTAGAAACACAGGGAAAGGATTCCCTGCAGATTTTTATTTTCAGATTTTCAAATCAACAAGAGAAAGAAACTGTGTAAAAAAATGTATTTTTACTTATTTACCAGGGATTCTTAATATTAGCAACTGTATTTTTACTTATTTACCAGAGATTCTTAATAGTAGCAGATGGCTGTGCATGCTAGCTTGTAATAAACACCGGAAGAGGAGGCAATTCCAGCAAGGTTCCACATAGTATAAATTCTACTAACAATTTTAGCCATTTTTGAGTGTCTAAAGACAAACGCAAAAGGAGCTTCCAATTCAGTGTCAGGGTGCTGAACTTGTAGTCAGACTGATACTCTGAGTGCCCTTTGCTCCTGCAGAATTTCAGAATCCTGCGTCATTTGTAGGACTGGAAATTAAAGTTACTGTTTGTCATGAAGTACTCTTTCTCTCGTAATAACAGATGGTATATTGCAGTTTTGAGGTGAAATCCTGGCTTCCCCTGCTGTGTTGTTTCTATTAATATAACTGTTACTGCTATTAAATGCTGAGCTGGTAGCCCATCCTGTTCGTTGCCTGAAAGTTGCCATTAAACCACTTTCAAACTGACATAGGTTCTGAAGAGTGTTTGGAGCAGGAACAGGAAAGGACTAATGGGGGCACCTGAAGGTATAACAAGGTGGCAGAATGCTTGAACAGGGACTGTCGGACTAGAAACAGGGCTGGGACTTAGACCATGGCGTTTTGCCACCCAAGAACAGGGCTAGTAACAGCCTGGGGGAACAAAAGGAAGGAGACCAAGCTGTTAAGGCACTGTGCTGCAAGGAAGGTCTGGGAACTCTGCTCAGAGGTGCAGAGGACTACCAAGATCTGCCATCTGCAGCTGAGATCAAGAGAAGCTGTATTTCATATATACAGAACTGTCAAAGATGTTATTAGTACCTAAAAATTGTGTTCTTAGTTGTGTTGATTATTTGTGATCAAGATAAGCCATTACTTCCATTTTGCAAGAGTATTAGCTACGTATTACATGCTGCAGCTAAAAGGTAGCCTTGCTCAGGCACGATCCTCTTTGTACAGCTTTGTTTGACAGAAGGCTCAATTTGACCCATGCCAAATGTACAAAATCTTACGGCGTAGGAGGAATAAACATTTAATTGACATGGGATTAGTCTGGGTTTTTTACTAATCATTGAAGAAGCCAGAAGTATTTTATGTAGGTCATTCCAAACAAGACTCAGTGAAGCTTTTGCCACACTACACCATCATTTTCTTTTATGCCATGCTAAAGGCAACAGTTAATTCACATGCTTTGAAAGTGCAAAATGTTGCAATCCAAATTGCCTGCTGGTGGGAACTGGGATAGCTACACCCGGGGAAATGAAACTGCTGCAGTTTGTAACCAGATTAGAGTTTCATCCTGGGCTGGTGTTAGTTTTCATCCCAGCAGCTAAACCCAGTTGATTTTGTGCTATGAATCTTAACTGCACACACCTGGGAGAAGGAAAGATGATCTGAAAGTTAAAGGTTTTAATCTAAGCTGCAACTGTTGTGTTAGCATGATATTGAGTGAGAGATTTAAGCTTAGTGTCATCTCACCTCATCTCACATTTGATGAAAGAGAGATGCCTACATTAGGGGGTAGGTATTAGGGATCCCCTTCCCCAAGATCTAAATAGCCTCTAGACACAAAATATTGTTGGTGATTTTTTTTTAAAAATATTGCTAATCCCTAAAGAAATACTTCTGATCCTGGATTTTGGATTGATCTCATCTGAGATTAAATCCTGTAGATTTTGTTGGGAAGCAAACTGTTTCTGTGACACAGAAGTTAAAAAAAAAGATGAAGCCAATCACAAATTTGCTTACACTGTGAACAGCCTTATGAAGGGAGATTTATGAGCAGACTAACCAATCCACTGGTGAAAGGTGCATGTTGTGTACCCTGTACCATATGGGTCTACCATCTATCACATGGATACAAAACAACACCTCATCTCATACAAATGTATCAGTCAGAGAAGCAGATCTAGTAAATCATGACGATTTACAATAGAGTCGAATAGCTTCTGACCTCCCTATGCCTCTGTTGCCAGCCTAGCTTCAAAGTCTACTTCTCCTGAGATGAAATCTGATCACCCCTCCAGCATCAACCAGCTGCTTGCCTAGAGAAGTAACTTAGTGCATATTTTTTTATGTATTTGTCTCTTTGTTTTGGCATTATGTGTGTCATGGCTGCCATTTTTATTTCTGAAACAAGTAACATCGTGATGCTAATGAAAGCATTTGTTGTTTCCCACTACAGTATTTCCTAAAATAACATCTACCGTACATAGTCTGAATATAATACATTTTTCAGCTGTGAGAGTGCTTCCTAGAGAGGAGGACATTTCTCACATGCTCTGTGGCAAGTAGCCTTAGCATTGAAAATCTTGTAGAAACAATACTTACAGAAGTACTTGCTTATAAGAATTCATGCTGTCATTTTTAAGGTTGAGAAGTCTTTGCTTTTTTAGACATATTGTTGTAAGTATAATGGAGGGGTCCATAATAAGGATTTCATCTTTTTAACTAATCTAGATGATATTAAAGACCTCATTTTGATGGCACACTGTGTTTAAGTAAGCATCTGTTTGCATAAAAGTGTCAGCATTCCCATTATAAACCCATCTTTTCATAAGAAGTAATGTGGGAGCAAACCTTAAACCAAACTAGAAGTTCTTTGTCTGTAAATAGTGGATCCACACAATATGCATGCTGTAGATAAGATTTTCTCATTGGATAAATTGTATGTGATTATGTAACTGAAAAATAATACAAGTAACTCATAAAAAGATAAATTTAAGGAGATGAATGTGTCTGTCGTAGATAATTCCCAGTCTTTTGAATATTGTGCATCTTTAACATTCTTCATGTTAAATGTGTGTAAAAAATGACAATATTTGCAATATGTATTTATAGGTTGTCTGTCTCCCTCCATCATAAAGAAGAAGCAGCATTTACATGTGTATGTGATACTGGGGCTCTTGTATCTGAATATCTATATGAATGAGGGGAATAAAGAAAGTAAGAGAGGAGAAAGGCCCCTTAAACTGCATAAAACTGTGCAGCATCTAGCTGTTGGTCCTGATAATTTGTCCACGTCATACTGTTGGCTTCAGTGAGACAGCTTGAGAGTTTATGGGTTTTGCTGGGCTAAATCCAGAGTGCCTAGCATGTCCAGCATTGCTTCCAGTAGGAGAGGACTTTTCATATGGATAATCACATGCTGTTGCATGTGATCTAATAATCATTGAGTGACTGCCTGGTTAATAGCTGCTGTGCAATTATAAACTTCTACCCTGATCATTTGTACATACAACTGGATAGTAAGGTACCCTGGAAATGTGCTTTGCTATTTTTTCAACCATTTAAATTTCAATCATCTCTCCTTGGTAATTCTATTAAGGCATATTAATGTCTCTTCTCAAGGAAGAAACAGAAAGATACAATGTTCTTTCTAGTCATTGTTGTAAATATTTAGTTTAATTCAAATATTGGTTGAATGTGATTTGAAAAATAAAGTACAGGCTCAGCTGAATGCTGATTTGTAAAGCACTATGAATGAAACTCCAAGAGTATGTAAAAGAACTCCTGATTTCCATGCCACCAAAAGAGATCTTGATTTCAATAGACGTTTTCCAAGAGTAAAGGTTTGTCAAGGTTCGGACTCTTGTCTTTCTAAAAGAAGTCTCTCTTGAGGGATGTTTTAAGATCCATGCAGAGCAATAGCATAAAGAATGAGAACCTGATCCAAAACTCATTGGAATCAAAGGAGGTATTCCCATTATTGAAAAGAAGATTATAGAGTGATATACAGGAAAATACCAGAAATTATTCCATCAGCCTTCACAGGAAAACATTCATCTAGAAGCATTATTGTTAATGGCAACCATTATGCTTATAGTGCCAAGAACAACAGCTCTTCTTAACACAGTATTAGAACAAGAGATATCTACATTTTCCTTTTTTTTTCCTTGAAGATGGTGAAAGTATTACTTAATTCATTTACAGAACAAAAAAGATATTTTTAAGTCTAAATTAACGTCTGTATTTCAATAAACTGTTTGTTGCATGAAACGGCTTTGAAGTGCACTGTGATTTTTATCAAAATTCTATAAAATTCTATAAAATTCTATAAAATTCATATTTTTCTTAGTTACTTACAAATATACAATTGCATTCCTCTTTTAGGATGCTTTTAAGAAATAAAATATCAAAGTGATAACTTTATTAATAACTGACATTTTAGAGCAACACAAACAAAATTGTTTGACATGTTAAGACTGTGGATAATTTTAATCTTCATTACTTTTTGTAGTACATTTTACAGCATTTTACAGATTTTTCCCTTTAAATAATCTAACCAGTTGTTTGGCTTTAAAATAATGTAGTTTAGGGATGGAATTGGTCAACTCCATAGAGATTTAGTCAGTTTTTTCTATTACTCCTTTCCCTAGAGCTAAACATTTATTCACTTAAAGCTACATGTTGAAATGACTCAGGATTGGATTGCTTTTAGATGCCCATTTTGACTTTGAAGGGGCTTGATTTCCAAGGGAGCCCAAAAAAAAGTATCTGTTCTCTGCTAATCTGCCATCCATTGGATTTCTCAAGCTAGGTATCCAGAAACATAAATCCCCTTAAAAGTGTAGGCTTAATTCTGGCATGTCTACCGTTGAAAGAATGTGTTCATTGCAAAAACTAACTGGTGCACGTATAGAAGTCTCAAGAGATGGGATAATGATCAGTTAAAGGTGTTCCTTTCCAGCTGTCCATCTATGCTGCTGGTAGTAGTTATTATTCTTCAACAGGGGGAGGAGAACGGGGGTTGCTTAGCCCAGCACTTGTAAGTTTAGACTGCTGCTGAGTCTTGTCTGCGGGAGCTGTACGTCTGCGAGTAGTTTGGAACGCTGCTGTAATAAGGAGAGACATTATGCACCACACTGGAGCATTAACTCTGAAACTCGGCAGTTATGGAACCCGTGACTGTTCACTGGTTCACTGCTAGTCTGGATGTTAAAAGCATATAATACAGATAAAACCTACAGTATATAGGCCATAATATAATGGCCTGTCTGCCTTATCAATTTACTTACAAATACCTTCTTCTGATCTTTCATCCAGTTACTTGCAGGAGCGAGACTTGGGAAGACACTGCTACTCTGCATGTTCCACTTCCATTGCCCATTGCATCACGCTGCAAGTTCCCAACCTCCTCATTCTCTCTGATTTCCTAAAATAATTATAAAGAACTTATCTTTATGTTCACCCATTCCTTATAGCTCCAGAAACAGCTGTCTGAACTGGACGAGGATGACTTATGCTATGAATTTCGTCGAGAACGTTTCACCGTCCATCGCACTCATTTGTATTTTCTACATTATGAATACGAGCCTGCTTCAGACAATACTGATGTAACACTGGTGGCTCAACTTTCAATGGACAGGTAGGGAAAATCTCTTGTTCATCTGCAATCATACGATAGTGTACATTTTCCTAAAGTGAAATCTAAATATGTAATTATCCTGATTTGAACTAATT
Organism: Merops nubicus; assembly: GCF_000691845.1. Classification (NCBI taxonomy): domain Eukaryota; kingdom Metazoa; phylum Chordata; class Aves; order Coraciiformes; family Meropidae; genus Merops; species Merops nubicus. The sequence goes on along the minus strand of NW_008583355.1, from coordinate 37,054 downwards.
CTGTTTGGCATTTTCCATGCAGAAAATTTCAATTTCAAAACAAATATTTTTAGTTTCAAATTGGGAAGTTGAAAATAAAACTTATTTTTCAATTTGCCAATGTGAAATAAAAAATCTCCTTTTGAGAGGAATCGTTGTGTTTTTATACAAATGCTGATTTTCAAATTAACCTTTCTAACTTAACTCCTTTCATGTTATGATGTAAAGTGGAATTTAACAGGTATTTCATTTGAGAAAGAAAGTCCCTTTCATGATAAGTTCCACCTTCACAGTTCTGATTCCCACCATTGCAATTAGTTGGCATTTTTCAGAATCTCTGAAAGTGCATTCCAGATCAGCCAGCTTTGTGAAATTTTGATTTGTCAGTCTCCTTTTTCCTTCTGCTTCTCAGTTCGAATCTAGCTCAAACTTTGTACTCAACTGCTATCAGGCTGAGTTACAAACCAGATCAGAACTCCTTGAATATTAGCCAGAAACTGATAATTTAATTTAGTGGAGTACATACAGTATACAATATGACCCGTGAATACCACCACTGCTGCACCAGTGGATGGTCAACAGTATTCCAGGAGGGTCAGAGGAATTAAGATCAACAAAACAATTACAGACTGTTTTAAAAATAAACATGAACAAATGAGGGCTGATTTGTTTGGCCAGTGCCTCAACACTGCATCCTACACATTGTGTTATGGTTTGCACATCTGTGTCTGTTCTATTGATTTTTAATTGAGGAAACGTTTCTTAAGTGTTCACAAACCTTTGAGTAAAAGACTAAAGAAATAAATTAAGCCAGAGCCTGAGCGAGCGCCACAGTAAATTAGTAAAGCTGGTGTGTGCACATAGTGTATTTTCCTCCCAGAATTTATTTCAAAAGAATGAGCTGGGGCTCAGTGCTGATTCATTGGCACTGATGCAAAGTCTGAGCATCTGTTTCCCTTTCTGGATCCTCACTGGGGCACATGTTTTTATTGATAGACAGAACCACACATTTTTATTCAGGAAGAACAGCCCTCCTGATACTGTGCAGGAAAAAATCTTCCCTACTTTGTTGGTGTGTTGGTATAAATTATTGATTTGAGTTGAAAATTCTTTCTTTCAGCTAAAATCAATAAATAATTTCGTACCAAAGAACTGTTTAGTTGCTTTATTTTCTTTCACATCTTCTAGTTACTGCCTTATTTTTTTGAATCTTCTTTAAACCACTTTTATTAAAGTCCTCCAGCGTCGCTGCAGACAGTTAAGAATAGTGTCTCAGATGTAAGATGACATGTACATAAACAATGTGCTATGCACTACATTCCTGCATCATTCTTTCAAACCATCATCCGAGATGAGGAAAGGCAAAAAAGCAACTCCCAGTGTCTCCGATTATAGTCCTGTTGAAGATGAGACTGACATGACTCTTGTTACAGGCTCTGCTGTAGGCTTGCAGTTTAGGAGCCAACGTGAATGTGTAGACAGAAGCTTTGAGACAGACTTTGTTCAGTATTGCTCATTACTGGTTAATTGTCACCTTTTAGTCAGATGTGACATTTTCTTGGGTGATGACTTGGTTGCATCGATGTGGTTTTCATGCATGTGTTTTGGCTAGGCAGCCTTTTCAAAGGCATGCTATGTAAATCAGAAAACAGAGTGGAAGTTAAAAAATGTGAGGTCAGGATGTAGATGGGGAAAGACTCGATTAGCATTACACCATTGGAAGTCTGGGTGGGAATAAGTTGTAAATTGGTTGAGTATTCTTAAGAAGAAAAGTGAAAATAAAGAATCTCGCAAAATAAATTCCAGCAAAATACACTTCATTGAAGCAGACCTTTAAAAAATTTACCTACTAAATCATGACCTCATTATTACACAGTACGGCAGTACGCTTATTTTCTCTGGAGTCCTTAGAGGACGCATTCTTCAAGACCGCTAAACAAAACCAAAATAACTTGGTCCTGTTGTGCTTAGAAACGCGCAATTATAAGTTTTAAGGTCAAAGGAGACTGTTGTAACAACCTACAGAGAGCAGATTATGGAGCATCACCCAGCAGTCCGTGTATCAAACTCCTGGAAGTGGAACCTGTCCATGAGAACAATGCAGCGAAATGGAGTATTCTGAAGGACACTAAGCTGTCCAGGTGGAAATTTATACCAGCAAAACCCAGTTTCCATTAAACTATCGTGAAAAGCTTTGCAGGCATTATCAGGTGTGCCGTTCAAATAAGTTATGTATGCCATTTGTCCACTGCCTGGAGTCCTTGAAAGGCATTTTGCTGCATTTCTTGCTAGTTTAAAAGACTGTCCTAAATTTGAGTGCTGATGAATTGGAGTCTCCTGATTAATAGGTTTCCGCTATGTTGGAAAAGGGGGGAAAAAAAAAAAAGTATTTTTCTTTGTTTATTATTTGTACAATCAAAAGCCTAAGCCTTCCCATACTTTTTAGATCTTTTTTATCGATTTGAGTTTCTAATTCAGCTGTATGTTTCAGGCTGATAATAACCTTTGTTTCATAACAGATAAAGAGAAAATAATGTACCAGGTGTAGATTAGTAAAGGTAATATCTCATATCTTAGAAAAGATTATTATATCATCTTGGGTGTCATCACAATCATTCAGAAAGTCAGGAAAAAGCTATTAATGTTAAATCAGAATGTGTGTTTGCTTGTGTGAGTATATCATTCTTTTCTGCTGCAAAGCTTAGGGAGATAGTAGGAGGGGGAAATTATTTTCTCTGATTATAATGATGCAGAAAACTTCTCTTGTGTTCTGTATAAATATTAATAGGAAAAATCTAGTAATGTGGATTTGGAAGGGAGAAAAGATAATCATGTTGCATAGTCTACTCTTCCTAATTTTTAATAGAATATCTAGCTGGGCTGCATAGGTTCATTTCCCTTTGTATTAATTCAAGAGGTTTTGTAATCAGTCCTTGCTGTATTTCTGGGTGGCATATCTTAATTTCTAGGCAATTCTCTGTAGATTGCCATTTTCATCAATAGTATTGTAACTGCTGGAAGTTTTTAAAAATACGCAATACAAACTGTTTTAAAAATGATTTAATGAAATTTGAGATACTACTAAAACATACACAGGTTAGTACTTTAGATGGTGGTTTTGCCTGAAGTGTTAATTTGGTATTCCACAGCAATGCTGTGTCTCTTCCTCCTTCTCTCCTTACTCCCGACACATAGTAAATCCCATTTCTGTCAGTGTCATCTTTTTGCCCTTGCCCTGATAGCGTGTTTTCCTCTAGTCAACACAAATGTTCGTATAGATCAGCATTCCCTTGACCTATCACTTTTCTCAGCTTTTAAGATCTGACTAACTGCCTTGCAAAAATTTGGGTAAGGTTTTCCTGAACAGGAGATAAAACAGTTTGTGGGTTTGTACACCTTTCTCCTCCACAAACTTCCTAAAGAATGCTATAGTATGTCAGTGAGAATAGCTTGACCTGAAGTGTGAACTTGGCACTAAACACTGTTTAGAGACCTCCAGTTAGAGCCACATGCACAGATCCATGCAACTGTTCAAAGCTCCCATCAGATGAAAGTCCTGTTGTCTGTGTGAGGGTTTTCCTGAAACATTGGCGTTGATTTCACGTAGCTTTAGGTATATGAGTTGTGTATATGTGTATCTGATCTAGGGCTGTCTTAGTCTCCCTTGTATTCAGTGGAGCGAAGCAGGCGTGTCTAGATGCAGTCCATTTGTCCAGAAGGAGACATCAACTTAGGTGAGATGAACAGGAGTATTTATTGCTTTCCACAGCCTATCAAGTGAGCCCAGTCTGTCTCACTTAGAGACAGATACTGCATCTGATCAGGTGAATGCAGGCAAAGGGTCCCAGACAGAGGGGCAGCCTTTCCTTATTCTCACCCTTCCTCTTTCAGGCTCCAGATGCTTGAAGCCATCTGCAAACACTGGGAAGGTCCAATCAGCCTGGCACTCTATCTCTCTGATGCAGAAGCCCAGCAATTCCTGCGCTACGCCCAGGGCTCGGAAGTCCTTATGAGCCGCCACAACGTCGGCTACCACATCGTGTACAAGGAGGGGCAGTTCTATCCTGTGAACCTGCTGAGGAATGTGGCCATGAAGCATATCAGCACACCATACATGTTTCTGTCCGACATCGACTTCTTGCCCATGTATGGACTCTACGAATACCTCAGGTAAAAGGGAAGTGGAGGGACTCCTGTTGTTATCCACATTTGCAACCCCTCTGCACCCCACCCTTCTTGCATGTTCCCAAAACAATGCAGTGTTGAGCAGATCTCAAAGAGGCAGCTTACAGATGTTTAAGGTGTGACGATGTCCAGCAAGGTGCAAGTATCTTTAGAATAGAGGAAAGGGCTGTAACTGGAAGTAAAGTAATACAGTTATGAAAGAAGAAACTTGAGTCTAAATGTGAACCCTGTTAGCCATCAGAATATTTCCCTCAGAGCAGCAGAAGAATCAATTTGAATATTGAACTGGACTAAGTATTATTAAATGTGCAAGAGCATCCTGTGTTAACAGAGATATGAACTGGGCGATATCCCTAAACTGGTTCTCAGTGTCAGTGACCGAAAAAAACACACATTAAAAACACATTACTGAACCTGTTGTCCCCGTGACAGACTCTTAATCCAGTTCCAGATCTTGAAAAGAAGATGATAGTCTAACTAGCTCAAAAATATGACTGCAATGCCAGCATTATGTTAACATAATTAACATAAGGAAACTGGAAAGAGTAACCTCCTTGTGTATTGTGTCATAATGAATGTGAGTTGGTTGGGTTGAGCAAACTACAGACCTCTGATCCATTAACTCAGCTTTTTTTAATAAAGACCTTTTTCCCCTGCAGCGGCTGGTCATCTGAGGCCAAAGCATGGAGGAAGGAGGACACCCTGTGGCCAGAGAGCAGGATTTCAGTTCCTTAGTCCCGACCAGTTTTGCTTTCTATGTCTGTTCTGATTTGGTAAAAGTTGATCAAAGTGTTCCATTGAGAGTCTGCCTGCAGGTGATTCCTTTCAGTCCACAGTCCTGAGGTTTTGGCGTGTAAAGGGAAGTACACCTTCTGGTACTGTAAACTTGTGGAGGAATTCCTTTGTTTCAGGCTTAAAAACTCAGTAGGCATCTTCTCACTTCTCCCTCATATGGAGAATTAATTGCCTTTTCAATTTCTACATCCAAGTACAGGTCCAAATTCACTAGTCAGAGGGATGGAGCACCTCTCCTGTGAAGAAAAGCTGAAAGGGTTGAGTTTGTTCAGCCTGGAGAAGAGAAGGCTTTGGGTGGACCCTATTGTGGCCTTTCAATACTTAAAGGACATTTACAAGAAAGATGGGGACAAACTTTTTGGCAGGGCATGTTGCAACAGGACCAGGGGTAATGGGTTTAAATTAAGAAAATGTAGATTTAGAATATATATAAGGAAGAAATTTTTTACAATGAGGGTGGTGAAACACTGGAACAGGTTACTTAGAGAGGTTTTCAGCCCTGGAAACATTCAAGGTCAGGTCAGATGAGGCTCTGAGCAACCTGGTCTAGTTGAAGATGTCCCCGCTCATTGCAGGGGAGTTGGACTAGATGACTTTTAAAGGTCCATTCCAGCTGAAACTGTTCTATGATTCTATAGCTTTTAAGACACTGGATTTCAATAATATCGTTTTATTGCTCTTTGTTAGCTGGTTTTCCTCTTATTTTAGGGATACTTATTTTTGACTTGTGTTATGAATACTCCAAAATAATTCTGTCCCTTGCACATATTATCTGTCTCAGGATACATGTAGGGACAGTTGTTGTTAGCTTCTCTGTTCTTTGACTTCAGTGTTGCATACTGTTACATTTCTTCAGATCGATGCTGGACACAGTAGGGGTAGTGGCTGTTGATACTGGCATGTAGGACTAAAAAACCAACTTGTTCTTCCATGCTGCTTCACAATGCACTGATGAGAGCCAGGACTGAAAAGAAGAAGAGAGAATACAGAGTAATGTACCACAATATACTTGAGATGTTACAACCATAGAAATAACTCTGATATGGTGATAATTTATTATAGAATTAAATGCAAAGTAAAGCCACCTATTGGTGCTGTTTCAGAAAAAAAAAAAAAAGAAAAAAAAAACAGATTCTCACTGATAGCTGTTGCATCTGAGATCTTGTGCTACTGTACTAGCCTTTTGTGGAGACCATATCACCTTAACTCTGACTGGGAGCCTCTGTTGCCTGGGAATATTGAAACTGCTAATCTGCCACTACCAGCACTTTGAAGGGGGATTGGATTTCTATGTGTGTGGACTAGAGACTTTTTTGCTTTTTCAATAGTGATTTCTGTGAGAGAAATAGCAGGGAAGAACAGTGAGATTATTTTAAATACAGATACCTTCTATCTTTCTACATTGACTGTTCCCACTGCCTCTGCAAGTAGCTGGTTAGTGCTATCTATCTGAATGGCAGCAATAGTTAGAGAGACATACAAACATTTTCGTCTTCATTTCCTCAGATACAACAACCATAAGCAAATTGTGTGGTGTTTGAGGCATCTCTTTGTACAGGATGAGCCAGACAAGTCCTTCTCACTGCAAGTTGGCTGATTTACATGTATATTGTGTCTCTACAGACAATATAGTCTCAGAAGGAAAAGAATTCTGAAAAACACTTTCAACGTATATTTGAAGGTGGTGTATGTGAAAGGTTACTGCCAGTTTTAAAGGAGAAGCTGATGGAGCTGATGGTTATGTGTTCCTCTAAGTATCTATTGGTGGCACTTAGATTTGTGCTAATTGAGCTTATTCACAGCTGCTAAGACCATTTTAATTATATTAATCTCTGTGAAACCCACTTTTTGTCCTACCCTACTCTTCTGTGAAGTACAAAAGGAAAGAAATGTATCATTAAAAATTTCCTATTTACAAAACCCAGACACTTTCATGGTCTGTGCTGAGTCAAAGACTTTTGTCACCTTCCCTCATTAGTTACTGAGGTCATCTTGTCATTGCCCCAGAGGTGAAGGCTCTTTGTGGTTGCTACAAATAAGGTGTGTGGGTCATCCTAAAGGTTCTTCTAACATAAAATGTCTAGACAGGCTGCCTATCTACAGTTGTCATGACTAGCATTAAAGCTCTTTCCTGACCCATTTGAGTAAAATATGCCCTTCGGTCCCAGTGACTCATTGAGCATGAATTGGGACCTGGCATCCGATCTCTATTCACAGGTTTTTGTCCCCTGCAACGTGGGTTGTGAAGTGTCTCTGGTTGTTCTTGAGCATTTCAGTGAGAGGGACACTTCATGTTGTACCTATTGGGTTTTATTTCATGGGTGCCTTTTTAGGCTATGTACTCATTGCTTTTGCAGAGAGGAAGAAGGTTCTAACAAATTTAACAGTGGACTGACAACTCTGCAGTTCTTACTGTGACTGCCATATGTATTGATCTCGAACTAACCACTTAAGAGTCCTGATGGTGGAAGCTAATTAGGTTGCTAACATTTCTGTGCTTGAATTTCTCTGTCCTCCAGAAGTGGGAATGATATAACTATCTGCCCCCATGAGGATGAGAATTCCGTGTTAATTTTTAAAAAGGACTGTGAAGATGAAAAGATTGATATTAACTTGCTGAAGTTTATTCAACCTGTGAGGAGACTCCTGTAATTTAAGATTAACTTCTTCCATGCTTTACAAAAAATAGGGTTAATTAGTAGATTTAGAAATTTCACCCAGCCTTCACTGTATCAAAATGACATACACCAGGTCTGGACACAAAGATGTCTGGGAAACGGTTTCCTGGACAACACTAGCAAAGAGAAAGCTCTTCATAAAATCATTTATCCTTATTTTGGGGTTTGGGGAAAAAGGACAGGTAAAAGAGAGTGGATACTGAATCAATATTACTGAATCAAAAAAACAGGCCTCATAAAGATGGTGCAGGAGCTAAACAGTTTACCCAGTGCTAGTTTGCAAACAAACCAAATGTATTCCCTACATTATATTCCTCCTACCTTGCAACACCAACGGTGAAAATTTTCCTGTTCCAGTTATGACAGAACCAACCAGCAAATGGCACCTCCACTCAAAACAGGAAAAAAGTCATCCCACAGAAAAGGAAAGGTAGATTTTTTCCAGTAGGAAGAGGTTAGATTTTCAGCAAACAACCACTCAAGTTATCAGAAGAAAATGGAAGGTGTATTTTTCTCTTCCAAATCCTCCCTGCCATTATCACAAGTTATGTGGCCTCTGTTGTCCTTTCTCACTCAGGTTCAGCACGTGGATGCCAGCACTGATTCCATCTTCCCCTTACATTAGTCCTTTATGTCATCATCCTGCCACATCAAAAGTAGGCTATTCAACTCACAGGTCACTGCTGTTGGGACTTCTGACAGCATGTCTTAACTCCCAGCTCAATTTTGGAGAACCCCTCCACTTTGACGTTTATCAGCATGCACCCCAGATGCTCACAAATCTCTTTAAAAATATTTCTGCAGATATTATCCTGCTATTTTGTTTCATTCTTGAAATATCTCCACCAGTTCGCTGTGTCTGACTGTATCCACTACAAACATCTTGTTTTCAGATCTCTGCATCTCTCCATTTACTGAACTTTTCATGTTGGCTTTTGATGGTGCAAGTGATTTCAGCCTCTTGTATCAGTTTGTTCCCTCTGCCTTTTGGTTTTCTTTGTGAAGGTACTGTCATCTGTTCTTTCCAACAGTTCTGCCTTTGACACCTATATTAAATTTGCAGATGACAAGAGTCAGGGAGTGTGCAGAAAGGATATTGATATCCACATCATTTTTGTGCTTGTATCCCATATCTTACAAAACAAGTCACGTTCAACAGTAGTTTCAACACAGCTTGTTCTGTCTGACAGTCTCTGCTATTATCCTTGCTTGGTACCTATACCTACTTCAGCTTTGTTTAGCTTCAGACTGTGAATTTTGGTGGGAAGGATTATCTCCTACTCTTTGACAGTGCCAAACACAGCAAGGCCTTGATTTTTGCCTGGGTCTTTTGTGCATTTCAGTAAGCAAAGAGATACTGACAGCCATGACTGGAGGCTACTGTTTCCTTGCAGAGCCCAAAGGGTGAGGATCACTGCAAATGTTACGTGCCCCTTCCCAGGACTGAATCCCCAAAGCTGTACCACTCAAGGGTGATAGAGTCCAGAAAGCCTGAGATACTGGAAGAGAAATGATGTTGGTGTCCCCTGCTCTCAGAGAAGATGTGAAGGAGAAGAAACATTAAGCTTGTCATAAAGACTGGATGCTGAAACTGCTCAATGGTTCTGGAAGGTTATGAAGGCAGATTCTGAAGGAGTCACCTATTTACATGCAGATATCTTGGCCATTACTGATGGTGAGGGAGAAATAAAAAAGTACCAAAAAAAGTACAAAAAAAGTTATAAGACACTGTTACAATCCTTCAGTTGTGAAAAGTTCACTGGAATGTGGCAGGGTTTCTTTAAACAATGGAAACTGCAGTAAGGCACTGAGAACAGGTTTCTTTTTATAGAACAGGTCTATAGGGTGGTGTGAATTCTCTAAAATTCAGATTTTATTAAATATCCCTGCTCTTCGTCTTTTTCTCTGATGGCAATATAAATGAATTCTAGGTATTCTGGGCCTAGAAAAGTGGTTTGTTTGGTCCTTCTGTTATTATGACAGTGATCCCAATTCCTTCATCTTATAAGGCTGTGGAGAATTTGCTGCTTGTCGACATTGTCCTTGATTGCTTGTTGCAATAACATAAAAGTCAGGACAGTGAATCCTGTTAAGGGGAACTGACTTTGACAGGAGTAGAGAGGCATAGTTCTCATATGAAATATGAAGATAATAAAAAGAAGATCGAGACAGAGTTATTTCTAATGACAAGCATAGGAAGATTCAGTTTGAGGTTGGAAAAGTTTTTCTCTGGATTTTAGTTAGTTGGGAAAGAATAGACTGAATATGCCTGGCACGTAGGACGTAAGGTTGCTTAGCTGTTGCTTTCCTGTGGCAGTCATCCTAAGGCCACTGTCTGGAAAAGGGCCCTCCTATGCAAAACCCAGTATGCTCACCCACACGCACCAAAACAGTCTCTGCACTAAAAACTTGGAGGGAAAGAAAGGAAAAAGCAAAGTATCTGAGTGCATCGAGCACACAACTCTTCTCTGGAGCAAACAGCCTCTTTGCCCTTTGTACAGAGCCAAGCACAAACGAGCTCTGATCTCTGGGTACTCCCATGCACATGATTAACAATACTCAAAAATGTACTGCTAGTGTATGGCTTTGCTGATTTGCACCATGTCCTGTTGCAGTCGATCTGTGCCTTGCCTTCCACAAAGATGACCATCATGGCAAGTGTTCATGAGAGTAAATATCTGGCCTGTAATGGTTTTAAGGTAACTCTCGTCTTGCAGGGGATACAGAGCTCTAAAAAAAGAGGTAAAAAGCAAGTGTGATGGCACAACATAGCACAGAGAATAGCTAGCCTGAAGTGCAACCAACCTTTCCAGCTCTTCACCTTGTAAAGTCCACTGAGTCCTGGATGAATCCCATATTTTTTTAGATCTGCCATTGACTGGGCAGCTCTTTTCAAATTCAGATGTGTTTCTCGTAAGAAGGTGGTTGGTTGGCCATGCTTGGAGTGCCAGTCCAGCTCTTTTACACCCCTGTTGATTCAGGGCAGAACTGATCAGTCAAACATGCAAGCTCTTTTTGAACTGTGGTGTTCTCCCTGCTCTTAGAGCAGCAGATCAATAGTAGAAGAAAATATGAAGCACCCTTGGGAAAAAATATGGGCCACAGTTACATTTACAGCATCACACTGCCCATTCTCTGCACTTCATTTTGAAAAGCCAAGTGATTTGCTCAGTTTAAACTTCTCCTGGTTTTTTTGTTGTTTCTCTGCCAGGAAGTCCATCATCCAGCTAGACCTGGCTAACACCAAGAAAGCTCTGATTGTGCCTGCTTTTGAGACTCTACGATACCGCCTCTCTTTCCCCAAATCCAAAGCAGAGCTGCTATCTATGTTGGATATGGGAACCCTCTTCACATTCAGGTAATGGAAAGTAATGACCTGTAGTCATTATCTCTAAAGATTTTTTGAATGTTCTTGTGAATATTTGATTTTCTCTCTCACTGTCAGCTAGCTAGCTCCATTAAGAAGCCTATTGGAGTTTTTTTCCCTTTTCAGAGAGGCAGTGAACAGAATCATCCATATTCCATCTGTAAGCTCTACATTTTGTGTAGTATTATAGTTCTCTACTGAGGGACTTCAGTTGTTAAATTGAATTTGGTTTATTTTCATCATTTTTTATTGCGCTACAAAATCAAGCACGGCCATTACATTCATGTGCATGTAATTTTCTCTTTGGTGGCCACATACTATCCAGATAGCTGTGGCCCTCATGTGACCAAAAATAAATTCTCTCTGCTTATTGGTTCACTTCCTTACTGACTTACTGGAAAAACAAATGCAGACTTGTCATGTGCTCTTTTAAAAAGTGTGAAACAGCTGCTCAGCTAGCTGGAGTCTCTCAATGCAGAGGTAAAAGTGTACTCTGACTAGAAGTTGAGATGCGAAGAACACCCAAATTTGGAGCTCCTCTCTGAAGCAGACTCCTTTTGTGGCTGTGAGCAAGTGACTTCTATTATCTGCCAGACTCTTCAGTTTTAAAATGCAACTACCAGGGGTTAACTGTCTCTTGGGTGTGTGTGGTCAGCTCTGATCAGCAGACATTTGTAGAGCATCTCAGTGATGGAGAGAGTACAATATGGTCTTATGATGTTGCACAGAGAGGGGGCTTAGGAGACCTGCGTTCTCTTCTCAGCTCTACTACTGTCCTGCTGGGAGGTGGTATGTGAATCAGTTCACTTTCTTACATCTCTGTTCTCCATCTCTGAAATGCAGGTAACAATGTTCACCTCTCCTTTTTATAGTATTTTGAGATCTAGAGATAAAAACTATGAAAAAGCTCGGTATTACCCGTGGCCGGTGGAGCTCTTTATCACCTTTCCCATCCTTCCCTTACTTTAACGTTTTCCTCGTACTTCTTCCTTTCCCTGTATTACAGTAGCCACCCTTCCCTCATGTGGCTGCATGTATATGTCATAGCAGACAGCGTGCATGAGCCTGGAAAACATAATTCTGGCACTGTACTTCTACCAGTGCCTGCCTTGAAACAGCAACTTAAGCTGACGGAGAGAGGCATGCCTCTTTCTGGAAAATCACTTACTTAAGAATACTGATAGAGCAAGTGCCTTTCACTCTGCTATCATTCTTCAACAGTCAAATATAATTTAACAAAGATTTGTTTATAGAAAATAATTGTTTCTTCCATAGTTGAAAGAAAAGCTCCTTCCAGTGGAAAATAACACCCTTAGGATTTTCAGATGTTACATTCCACCCACCAGCAGTCAAATTTTCAGCTTGCACAGCAGTGGCCTTCCACTACAGTTTTCATCTTCAAGCTATACAGCATGTTGGCATGTTACTTACACAGCCAAGTTTGCAGATGCTTTCTCAAGTCTCACTCAGGCAAAAAATGTCTTTCACATCAGTGGGAGTTTTGCCAGAGCAAGGTTAAATAAGAATCAAAGGACATGCAGTCTGTAGCTGGTGTACATATTAATGTAGGACACATTTTACAAATGCTTCCCCGGTTTGCTTTGGCTCATTTCATTGCTCAAATCTATCAACAGCCACAAAGCAGCTGTGATCTGGGCTAAAAACTTCCACCTCCACCTTCAAAGTGCTTTAATAATGCTGCAATTCAAGGCTGAGCAGGTGGGAGTGAGCTGGGGAGGACTGCTGTGACAGTGATTGCTGAGAGTGCCTGCAGCATCCCAGTCCCTCACACCACACGGTAGATTACAATCTTCCCCTCACTGAAATTGCTTTTGTCACCTCTTTTCCAAACGGTGACCTTTTCTACCTCTGGGAAGCTGAGAAGTACAAAACAGCTCTCAATTACATCACCCAGTAACCACCGGAGGAAAAGGGAAGACGTGTGAGCATCTGTGGCTGGCAAGGTGTGCTGTGTGGCAACCCTCTGCAGCAGCAGGTTGCTCTGTGCCGGCTTCCTGGCTTTCTTTGCAGGTGCTGGCTGTGACTGTGCCTCACAAGGATGTGCCCGCCCAGTGCCAGGGTCATAGCTGAGGAACCACAAACATACTGCCAACACAGTAGTTGGAAGCCACAGCTGGTAGAAGATGCATGGTATTGCGAAAACATAACCAGCAGCAACTGATTAACTAATTAATTGACTGCATCCACAATTCAGTAAAGTATTTTAAGCATGTGAGAACAGATTTGGAGAAGTTCTTCTTTCACCACATCACCTTTCTTACTGAAACAGGAAGCTTTGAGGGACAAGGCAGGTAGGAAGAACACTCCAAGAAGAATAATGATTTCATTTTGCTAACTTCGGCAAAGTTTACTGTAGTTTTGAAATTTTATTTTAAATAACAATCAATAATGCAAGTAAGTTGAAACATTTGATCCAAAGTTGGGGGTGGGTGTCCAGGTGTTTGCTGTGAACTGTGGGAAAGAAAATCATAATTTTACAGAAATTTAATTATTTGGTTTGGATTTGCTAAAATTGCCAGCATAGTGAAAAATACGTTGCTCACAATTTTCACAGAGTTCTCACAATTTTCACAAAATTCTCCTGGGAGTCAGTGAGTGTGGGTTAAAATTCAACATGTATTTAAATCTTGATTTAGAAGGGCCTGAGCAGGGAAGTTAGATTTATTCATTTGTCCTGTGAGATGGAAGAGCAATATAGACAGTGAACCACTTCTCACAACTGCATCACTGACCAAGACTGAAATGAAGTCTTGGAAATGAGTCCTCTTTTCTGTTAGCTTCCTCTACATGGACTTCCATGCAATGGTGTCTGCATATCTTACATTGCAGTACATTTCATGGGGTTTATCAGCCATTGCCTAAGACTTAGCTCAAGCAGTATATATATGTGTGTGTGTGTGTATATATATATGTAGACCAATATATATTGTATGTACAGATATGTATATAATCCTGAACTCTCACAATTCTTGTTTTCTTGTATAATTAAAGTGCATCTACACCTCCTTTGAGTATCCTATACTCATTCTCCTCTTTGTCCTGACCTTAGCCATCCTTTTGTTTTCCTCTTTCCTTCAACTCATATCCATCACTCTGAAGAGGCAAGTAGATCATCTCTTCTATTACTTTGTTTAGTACAACCAAGTCTATTCCTTCCTTTCTACTTTGTTTTGTCTCTCCAGTCTCATTTCCTTTTTTTCCCTTCATCACCTCTTCCCAGTTAGTTTTTTCTCTGCAGTCAGCATTCTCAACTCAACAGAGATTATACTTGAGCTCCTGTAGCTGCTTACACTGATATCTCCAAAAAGCGTAAAAAAGAAATGGATGGGGTTTGTGGTCAGTAACCTGTTCCCCCCTGTTTTAATCAGTGGGAAAGTGTTACTAGACTAACAGCAGCATTTGTCTGCTTCTCTGCAGGAATCTCTCTGTTAACCAAGGTTTGTATGAGGCTTTGAAGATATACAAATAAATCCGTAACTGTTTAGTAGTCATTATTATTACTATCATAATTAATTTTAAAATGCCAGAGGTAGGATTTTAGAAGATACAGCATCCTCCACAATACCATATAATTTTAAACTCTGCATTGTGTATTTTTTTTACAGCATAGGTAGCTGCCTATTAGTGACTGGGCAGGTTACCCACTCATTTGCAAAAGAGACCAAGAAAAGGGATAAACTTTTTGGACATGATTCCAAAGAGCGTTAAGGATTGTATACATCTTTGTGATTCTGGCACTGGATTCTATTCATCTCTAGAGAGTCAATTCACTGACAGATTTTTTCATGCAGAAGGGCTTTGTTTTCCAGGTCCCCAATATCTGACCAGATATCTGAAAGTGTTACATTCTCTTTATGGTTTAGAAATGCAGTCTTCAAAGGACCATGCCTTACTTGGGACCACAATGCTATCCTAGTAGTTCTGTCATACACTGCCCCTGAACAAGGAGAGTCAACAAGGTTAAAAACATCTGTTTTTTCAGTTACAAGCCATACCAAGATACAGACCAAGTGAAAACTCCTAGGTTGTGATTTCATATCTGTCTTCATCTAGCCAGTTTTCTATCACCCAGTGATACCCCTACCATGGGAAGGGGAATCAGGAAAAGGAATGGAGACCCATGGGTTGAAATGGAAAGAGATTTAATAAAGTGAAATAATAATAAATCCCTCTAATACTAATATAAAATACACAAAGTTATACCCAGCCCATGAAGTGGTCATGAGCTGTGCAGTCCCAGCAGTGAATCCCAGATGTCAAGCACTGCAAGCACCACAGCTCCAGCCAAAGTGCAGTGGTCACAGCAGCCGGGAGAGCAGGCCTTGGGAGCAGGATGATGGGCGAGGCCCTCCATGAATGGCAGCCATCAGGGGAAGAGCCCATCCCCAGTAAACTTTAAAATGTACAGTCAGCATGATGTTTATGGTACGGCATACTTCTGTTGGCCAGCTTGGATCAGCTGCCCTGGCTTTCACTCCTCCAGGCTTTAGCAGCTGGCTAACTGAAAACTGCTAAGGACCTTGATCACTGTGGAGACCTGCATACTAGGGCTGGCCAGGAATGAAAACAAAGTGTCTTATCAACTTTTTTCTCAACAAATCAGGTGCTGTAGCCTTCTCAAAAATGCAGATTTCCTGAACAGAAGGTTAATTCTATAGTTCTATCCCAGTGAAACCAGGACAACATCGCTGTTTTTACCAATGGCTCACAATATTATGAGAATTTCTGGAATTAAAACTTCACCTCAAGGTCTAATTCTGCAAATATTTAATGCTCAAATCCCTTCACTTTTAGTACAAGTCACCCCTGTGAATTCAACATACCTTACATTACAAACTGGCAGGATGTTTGTTTTGCCCCTTCTGTTACACATCTCAGAGCACTGTAATGCAGATGGCCTGCTATGCCTTTGTTTCATTATTTAATCTATGAGTCTGCAGAAGGAGCCTGTCTCATTGATTTTTGGAAAGGTGTAGGAAGAATAAGTGGGTGAGAGAGTCATTGACCCTGGCACTGGTGGGGTGGATTCAAGCTGTGCTTGCAGCAGACCTGCTGTGACCTAAACAAGATTAACAAAGTATAAAAGGAGCTTTTTCTGTAAATCAAATTGATTACCTTACTGAGGATCACATGGGTACTCCCCACAATGTAGAAAGTGCAGCAGAAAGCCTTTATGTAATATTTATGCACTTTGGCTCCTGCCATAGTAATAAGTGTAATTAATAAAGCGGAACATCTATCCAGAGCTGCAAGTATCTCTCATACAAATTATAAAATTGCCTATAAAACAGATCATGAATGTCACTGTGGTGTAGAAATAGCTAGTTGTAGGGACTTTACCTGAGCTGGAGAATTTCTGAAATTGGTGATTTTAAAGCACCGATAGAGCCACTTGGTTTCTAGGAACAAGACACAGAACTTTGTAGTGCAGATTAAATGTCTGCGTACTTTGTAATTTTTTCTCACATTAGCATGAGGTTGTGTTTTCACACTACCCTTTACCAACTAGATGTGTTTAATCACTGAACACACAGAGGCTCTGGGAAGCGTGCTGGAAGTAGTCCTAGAAATTGCCTCCGCTATGTCCTGAAAATGATGATGTGAAGTGTATGCTAAAGTCCTTATTTTTGAGCATTTCATCTAACAAGTAACAGTTTGTTTCCTCGCCAAGATGCATTCTAATTGCCTCCCCACGTCCGTGCCATTTATATCTGTTTAAGGTATCACGTTTGGACAAAAGGGCATGCGCCAACGAATTTTGCCAAGTGGCGAACAGCCACCACCCCCTACCGCGTTGAGTGGGAAGCAGACTTTGAGCCATACGTTGTTGTGAGGAAGGACTGCCCAGAATATGACAGGAGGTTTGTTGGATTTGGCTGGAACAAAGTAGCTCACATCATGGAACTGGATGCACAGGTGAGGAGATGGTGCCTGCATATCTCACCCAGGGCTGGGCTGGGCAGCGGGGTTGTTGAAAAGAAATCTGTGTTCTGTAGAGAAGCTTCAGGCTCTACATCAACAAAGTGCTCATCTGTCCTTCCTGAGGTCCTTAACGAGTGTTTCTTGAGTTGGGAATACTCTGTTTAATACTCCTTGTCAATGACTAAAAAGAGAACTGAGTCTAGGTTAGTTTATTTGTCCATGCTGAGAAAGTTGTTGTTTCACAGTGGCACAGTCCCACAGTGCCTGACCCCTGCTCAACAGCGTGCCTAAGCATTGCAGCACTTCATCACTTGCTAGGGGATCTACAGACCTAGCTGGAAGTTCTTCAGTCAAACAGAGGTTAGTAAGTCTCAAATGCTAATTTAGAAATCAAAAAGGAATCTTAAATTGAATCCAAGACAAGCATCTTCAATTTCTGGCCTGGATTTACAGTCTGCAAAGCCAAGGACTTTACTTTTCCTAAGTCTCTAAGCATGGAGCAGACTCTAGAGGATACAGGCACTTATCCTTGGGCTACCTGCCTCTTGGATCTGTGACTTGGGATGAAGCTGCTGGGCAGGATGTGTAATAATAAGGATGCAGAGAAAGCTTGAGACTCACAGACTGGCACTAGAGCTCTCAAAGCTGTCAGGATCCCTGACACCAGCCTATATCTTAGAGGCTGGCAGTGACTGTGGCTCCATGGGAACCTGGTGCTGCTGCTCACTGAAATGGCAGGGTTTGCATCTCCCTGCTGTTCTTGGATGTGAAGCTAACCACTGTAATAATCAGCTTGGTCTGGGTTGTGGCATTTCTTTTTAGTTTGGTTTGTTTGGGGTTTTTTTTAGTTTGGTTTCAGTCCCAGTTTTTGAACTAGTAGCATTTCATGCTAACCAAAAAAAGCCACAGTTTTTGGCCATGTGTTTCCTTCTATGCTAACTTCTGCTATGGATATGGAATATAGCTGATCATTCTCTGCTCAGCTCTTACTGGTTTATGTGAAGCAGAGCAGCATAAGGCATGCAGCAAGTTACTGGGAGATTTTGTCTCTGGGATGTGGGCAACAGAGTGTGCAGGCATGTATGTGGGAAGGATATTTTCTCCTTTTACTTACAAAACCAAATGGTGACCTTGGCCTGACAGCCACCTGCCCTCTGTTTTCAGAAGGGCATTCCTAAAAAATTTGTACCTACCTATGCTGAGAAAAAAAAGTTACTACAGACTAGACTAAAAAAAAAATCCCTTATGTTATCATTAATAATAATACTTTGCTCCATTGTCACAGTTTAATTTTCCAGTGCAATTTGCAAACACTAATCAATTAACCATCACTTGTGGAGAGTGCCAGGTTAATGATTTATTATTTGTTAATCTGGGTAACAAGGATTATGCTCGCACTGGCAGCTCTCATCTAGCACTCAGGATGTAACTCCTCTGTTCAGAGATGTTTGCCCAACATACAGATTCACACATGGGAAATGAGAACATTTTTCAAAGTTGATCATAGTGCAGATATTTTAAACGGCCATTGGGTTGGAACTAACTCTGGGCAATTGTTTTTCTCACTCTTCCAGCCTTAAAAACATTCTCTCATTGAAAATAAGTTTCATTTTCATCTGTAGAAATGTGAGTATTGACCAGTTCTCCTAGAAAATCAGCCTGGAGGGGACGTGGTATCACACAGCTACCTCCCCCTATGGCATTTCTCTGCTTCAGGGTGTCCACAGATCAGGTTGCTGCCAGCTGCTTCGCTGGTTTCATTATCAGCAGGCAGAGCAGCTTCTCAATTGAATTATTTCACTGCCTCTCACAACTGCACTGTCCATCAAGAGAACTGTTTCAGACTCCTTACCGAGGGTGAGTGCCATTACCATGCTTCAGAGAGACACACGGTGTGGACATCATCATCATCATTATTCTGGGGGCATGCAGATGTCCACAGAGGTGGATAATGTACAAATACATAGATGATGACAGTGTCCATCTAAAGAATTTATACTCTGGGAGGTAGGGACAGAGGTTCCTGCAAGTGCGCTGCTTTCTCAATAGAAGTTTCTTTAAAGTAGAGATGAGCCATTAGGAAATGATTCCCTGCTTTTCCAGTCACTGGAACTAGACTGTGAGCAATCCTTTTTCCAGGACACCACCCCAGCACCTTTTGAAGGGGCTTATTAGCAGCAGACTGGTAAGCTTTATGTGCCTGAAGGCCTCTTAGAGGGATGGGAGCACCACTGTGCTGAACAGTTTATGCTGCAGAGCATAGACGGTCCTTGGCCTGCAGGATTACAGACCTGAGAAGCAAACAGAGAACAAAGAAAAAATTGTATAAAGGGGATGTATCTTCCTCTGCAGGTTGAGCCTTTAGTTTTCAGGTCCCATAGAGATGTAGTTTGTAGTTTGTAGTTTTTCAGCTCTCCTCACTCCATCATGCCAGCCTTTGTTTTTGCATTTGTTTCTCTATTAGTTCTAAGTCTCTTCCAGCTAAATGAGTTCTACCTGTAATCATCAGATTATTTTGCCAATGCTGTATATTTGTCACCCCAAACAGAAGCTCAGAGGGGCCCATTCCTCATTCCCATATGACAGCATTGTAATTTGGCACAAAGATTTACCACTGTAGCACTGTCTGGCAGGGAACAGGCATTCCCACAATGAGAAAGGAGCAACCATACAGCTGCATCTGCATCTAGCTGTCCAACACATGCTGCTGTTTCACCGGTAGGTTTCTCTGGGACAGCACTGCAGCTGTAGCTATGTCTTGGACTGACCAGTGCCACTGCCTGATCTGGGAAATGAGTCCACATTGTGTTCTGCTCGTTTCTTTCCAGTTTGTTTAGGCTTTATTTTGAGCTGTGTTGCTCAAACACTTGGTTTCTGGTAGCATCATAAGCCAGTGGTTTTCAGTCTTTTCCAGGCTAGTATTTTTTTAAGATGAGGAAAGATGTATAAGTGAAACACTCATGTTTATTAGCACAGGTGTGTTCCCTCTCATAAATCTATTTCCCTACAAAATGGTTGTGCACCATTTCATTTAAAGCCAACATGCTCTGTGGCTGTTCCTTCCCTGCACACTGTCTTCTGCAGAGGTGGTTAATGACTCGATGCAGCAACAGTTGTAAATAGGAACTGTGAGAGGATGACAGGAAATTTGCCTGTGGAGTCTTCAGTGTTTCCTTGTCCTTTGCATCCCATGCAAGTCATAATTTTTTAAATTTCAGATTAAAAAAGCTGTCATGTCCTAGTCATTAAAGTACTGAGGTTCATTTCCCTTTTCTGCCCAGTTGCTTGCAGGAGCAGATACCTGGTTCTTGCACATCTTACTCTAGTGACCTCCCAGCTTGTCTAAGAAAAACTTTGTCAAGCTTTGCTCTAATGATCATATATTTACTCTAATGATCATATATTTAATTATAGAAATGGAACAAATCTAACAGGAATAATTAAGATAAATGAACCGTCCTTTTTTTAACAAAAAAAAAAAATTGTCAGAGAACTTGGTCAGATATAAATAAAGGGCATTAATAAGGTAGTTTTAGAGGAGAGAGGGAATTAGCACAGTATCTCATACTCTGTGAAACAGAATTTGCATAAAACCTTCTCAAACCGTGTGGAATTAGCAGGTCCATTTTCACACATTGCCTATGAAAGATATCATATTCTCCCCTCATTTCAATTTTATAAATAGTTTTGGACAGTTTTGTCACTGTAAGTATCTTGGTATACAGGCAAAGCAATGTACGTAGTGCAATGTGTGCCTTTGTAAATATAGCTTGTTCCAGCATCCCAAGCAAGGTAAATTGCAGGGGCAGAAGCATGCTTTGCATGGACACTTGAGACTCATGCTGTGTGCAGTCACAGCTGTGTTGGTTCCAAGCACACTACGGAAAAAGCTGTGCCACAGACATGGCTTCGGGCATGCCTTTTGTACTGCTGCCCCATCCTTTGGCTGATATGAATTAAAACATTTTAAAAGGGAAAGTCGAGCTTTCCTAAAAGCAAGAAAAAGCAACTTTAAAAAAGGAAGCCTTGTTTGGCATATCTGTATGAGTTGGTTGTTTCTGAGGCCCACGTACGTGATAGTGCTTGTTTGGCCGTGGAGGCAGGGGAGAGGTGCGTCACAGGAGGTGTCGGGAACACCCTCACAGCTGGTGTCTTTCTCCCCAGGAGTACGAGTTCACCGTGCTGCCCAACGCCTACATGATCCACATGCCCCACGCTCCCAGCTTCGACATCACCAAGTTTCGCTCCAACAAGCAATACCGCATCTGTCTCAAGACCCTGAAGGAGGAGTTCCAGCAGGATATGTCACGGCACTACGGCTTTGCAGCCCTCAAGTATCTCACGGCAGAGAACAACAGCTAGCACAGCAGAGCCTGTGTGCGGGGAACGGGGACACGGGAGCGAGGAGCCGCTCAGCGTTTGGGGGCTGCTCTTCAGACTTTGAACTGAGACATACTTTCTGTTTTTATATCATACTCGGCAGTTCTAACAGTAGAAATTTGAAGTGACATGTCTTCGGACTGTGCTCATTCGTCCCTTCCTCGACTACCCCAGGCCTTTCAGCTTTAGCATTTGTGAGGTGCCAGCCAGAGGGACCGTCCACGTGCCCGCCATGCCACTGGAAGTGGGGACTTGGCAGGGGCCGGGAGTGCACCCCGCTCTCCTGACTGCAGAGCAAAGACAGACCTTCAGAATATAGGATTTCATGTTGCTATTTAATAATTTGACATGCTTTTTATCTGTAAAGGAAGATCTTCGGGTCGCTGTCCTGTGAATTTCAAATCTGCACTACTCTAAAAGGGAACTTTCTCCTGTGAACTTTCACAGGGGCCCTGTTAACATGGATGACCTTGTTAATG
The DNA here is from genome assembly GCF_000691845.1 of Merops nubicus. Classification (NCBI taxonomy): domain Eukaryota; kingdom Metazoa; phylum Chordata; class Aves; order Coraciiformes; family Meropidae; genus Merops; species Merops nubicus. Next base: position 15,248 of record NW_008583355.1, on the reverse strand, counting down.
CAGGATGAGCCAAAGGTCTAAATTAGCCTTGAAAATGAAGGGGATGCATAAACAGTACTGCACTCCAGAGAAGGTGTGTTACTGGTTTAGGTGTATCAATTGGCCTTTTATTCTCAAATTAGTTGTTTTATGAGGAAAATCCCTTATACCCCCACCCTGCCTTTTCTCCCGTCCCAAATGCTGCTCCTTTCCTTGCCAAGGAATGTCTCCCTTCTGTTTCTTTCCCATCTTCAGTTCTGGTGGTCCAGTAAAGAAGATCAGTAGCTCTGCCAGAAAGTGAACAAAACTTTTCAGTGTAAGGTCTGCTTTCACCAGAGCAACTTGTTTGTGTGGGTCTCATAAAATAAAGGGCCTGGCTGTAACTCTTTATCTTTTTTAGGCAAGAGTTGGATTTTGCCTATGGCGCACATTGTGCGGGGGGATACTGATTTGTAGGCTCCTTTCAGTGCATGCCCATCTATAAAGGCATTGGGCCTTGGGCTTGATGTGGACTTCTTTGCTGAACAGGGAATATGAACATGGTGTCTAGTAGCCTTGGTGCTCTCCTGCTGCCTGCTGCAAGGTCTCAGAACTACTTCGTTAAAGGAGTTTAAAATTAAAAGGAGCAGAACTGTTGGGAATAAACTCCCCATTCGAGTGGGAGAAAAGAATGTGTTGGGATTCTGAGTGTGAGTGTTTGCTTGAACGTGGGCTGGTCAAGTTCACAACTTGGTAGACACAGGAGTGTGCTGGAGGGCGGACAGGAAACCTAACAAGCAAAATGCAGAAAACAAGACACTGGACTTTTTACCATTTTCTCTATTCTTCAGTATTAATGTTGTGTTTACATGGGATGAAGAGATGAGGTTTAATGCACTACCCCTTGCAGGGTTGTTTGTAATTTCTGTTGCATTGTTAATAGAGAAAGCAGAAACAACTCAGTGAGAAATGCACCTGTCTCCTTACCCCAGATCCCCATACAACCACACGTACCAGTACCACTGCCTGAGTTGGGATATGGATCCACGTTGCATTCCCCTCACTTTTTTTCCATTTTGTTTTTTCAGCCACCAGACCTTCTACTTTCCTCCCCATCTCATTCCTCTAGAGCTTGATTTTATTTCTAACCTGACATTATGTGAGAGCTTTCTGTTACAGTGGAAACCATGTGGTTAAACCAGACATTTAAACTACAAATATCAGGTCATCATGCTGTGTATATATAAGAAAAGCCTAAAAAGGCAACATCTTTGACAAGAAATAAAAAAGGGTGGGAGGCTATGTGTAATTCTCACTTTTTCCCCTGGGAGTGTTGGCTGTGTAAGAATACATCACTGCATAATTTTCCAAAGTGTTTTTCTTCTGTTCTTAATGGCTTTATGTAAAGATCTACGTAAAAAGCTGGGAAGAAGTGAAATGGGTGTTCAGTTCTGCCTAAGATACATTCTTTAAAAAGAAACCCTGGAATCTTAACTCCCCAAGTCCCACATTACTCACCATTGAGGGCTTAGGTTGCTGTGCCTATTGAGAATGAAAAGAAGCATGCAGCACAGCATCCTGCTGGTTAGCTAATATGCAGGAAGAGATCAAAAGCTGATCCTAAGAGAGGCTAGGACTGGTTGTACGTACATAAAATCTCCAGTCAAAGCTTGTGTGGCCACCATTATGTTTCATACATATTAAAAACTCATTTCCAGATGTACATTTCTCCTTGGTTTACCAATGATGCCCAAGGATCGACTGGGTTACCCTGAAGCAGCATAATCTGTTGCATGGGCCTGTACCTTGTTCGGATGTGCCATTATCAACATGAATATTATTCTCTTGGCAGTCATGAGGTGCAGATGGGGGAGCAGGGGGGTAATCATTTGCTACTGCATGGGAAGTCCTGGGAACTCCTGGGTGGGCTTAGGTATGCTGGCTGGTGTAACCAGCTCAAAGATTGGTAGTAGGTTCAAAGAGCCCCTTTTCTTTCCCTTTTCTTTCCTCTCTTGTACTGTACTGAATAGTGTCTTTCATGTCATGTTTGTCTATGTGCTTCATAATTTGGGAGCTGTGGGGCTTGGATTTCTTAACATATTTCAGCCAGTTTACATGATAACGAATTAGGATTACATATCTGTCTGTAACTGCCACGGCTTCTCCCAGCACCATGAAAAAAACACTACCGACAACCACAAAAATCCCCAACTCAGTTAAAACACTTGACTGTCTTCCAGTCGTCTGCTGTAGTAGATATTTTCTAGCAACTTTGTTACTTAACTCTCAGTTTTCTCCTGAAATCTTCAAGAAATGTCAGATAAACCTGGTAGCCTAATGCTTTTGATTTATTGATTTGTTCTGCCAACTTCTCTCTTGAGTCTTCAGTCTATGACTTCTCCTTATCTTTGATATTTGGCAAGTGAGAGTCTCTCATTTAGATACCACTCCAGCACCCTCTCTGATGAAGATTGATGCAAATAAATCATTTAGATTCTTGGCAATTACCTTATTGTTTTTAATTGTTTCTTCTACTTATTGTTTGGGGTGGCCTGCTGGCTATCTCCAGTTTTCTGCTTTTTGGTGTACTGAGCAAATGTGTATTTTCAGTTTTAACTTTCTACTGTTTGCTCTTCAGATTCCCTCCTAGCTTGCTCAAACTCCATCTTTACTATTACATACCTTCCTTTCAGCTTTACAAGTTTTGATTTCCATTCTCTGAAGGTTTCCTATTTGGCCTGAGTAACTTTTAAAATTTCCAATTTGGTCATATCAGCATTGCCTTGTCCTTGTCTTCCATTTATCTAAGGAGATACCATACTCCATGGCTATTTGTAAGCCCTTTCCATTTTTAATCTGAGGATTTTGGTTTTTCTTTATATTTAGGGCTACTGATTCTTTCTATAAAAGGGAGAATGGGGGTTTGGTTTTAAATTTTTATATGAAATATCACCCTACTATGTTTTGAGGGTTTGTATTTTCCTCTTTAACCTTCCTAAATGCCTTTTCGTAGTCAAGGAATCAGAAATAAAATTTTACTAAATTCTTTTGTTCTTCTAATTTGGGCTCTTATCTTGACACATTTTGATCTGTCTCCCTTTTCCCCCTCCACTCCAAAACACTGACACATATGAGTTGCTGCAAACTTTTCAGTCCCAGAGTCTGAACTGAGTATTTTCCAGCACGCTCATGACAGCCCACCACATTTCAGACATAGTTATTATTCTAAATAATAATCTGCGGGCTGGCACCCAATCCTCCTATTTTTGTTTTCACGCTTCTCCCTTTGATATAACAGGCTTTGCAAGCTTAAGTTTCAGGCAAAGCATTTGCCTTTATTTGATGCCTTATTGTAACCCTCTAAGATGTTTCCATGATTTGTCTCTGTTGTCACAGTATATATTCCTTAAAATGTTCGGGTGTAGTTTCCATGCTGTCGTTTTCTGACTAAGGGTCATCTACTATTTGCCTGCCTGGCAGACCTAGAAAATTGCTTTGTTTATCATGAGTAGCCCTTACTATCTATCAGATTTTTTTCCAAGTCCTACTTTTAGTAATTCTTTCCAGCCTTGCTAGTTTCTTATGTGAGCAATCTGGTTACACATCTTGATTTGTGACTTTTTTCTATTTGTGATCATCATCTTGGACTCTGTGACATAAAGGAATTAGCAGCTGTACCCTGCAGTTCTGTTAGACTGAATATCACATATGCTCACATTTCTCCTAAAGTATTGATTTTTTACCTAGTAGGCTTCGTGTGGTTTGTATGTAAACCATAAACTGCATTTTCCTTTTACTGAAACAAGCAGAAGCACTTTGTAGTGTTATTTGCAGTAGCTGTTGGAGTAGAGTAAGCCCTGTGTTAGAGGGAAAAGCACAAAACCCTTGTCAGAATTGTAGCTACTGTTTCTCTCCACAGGCAAAAATAAGGCCCTAGCACAGCTGAACAGTTTTTATAAATGCCCTGCCCAAAACCCATTGCACATTATTTTCTGGTAGGTGTAATCGTACATTGTCCAATTAAATATGAAAAATACATTTTTAATGCTCTCATTTTTACATGCAGTTCTATCCAGAAGATAATGCATTTCCCTCTGTATTCTGCCAGTTTCCCCCATTGCTCCAGCCTGCCTAATAGCCCCATCTGCTTTTGGCTGAGAAAGATTAATGACCAGCAGCACTGGGAGTCCTGGCAAATCAGCAAAGATATTACTCTTAGGCATAACATACGACATTCCTCCCTCCTCTGCCAGATCCTGTATGGGTGTCTTAAGGTTTCGTGTAGCAACAGGAGAACACAGCCAGCTCAGCAAGTGGGATGAGCATCATTATTTATGGACTTCAATGAGGTCTAATACATTAGACGGTGTGAGTGCTAAAAAAAGAATGTATCATTGTTAGCTCAAAAAATATTTCAATTTTAGAAAAAGCAAGCAGCTAAGTTTTGTAACTCCAGTAACTTAAAAAGTCTGAAACAAATAACTCACTGGTAGACAATGACAGCAAATAACCTAATAGCCAATAGCCTCATCTCCACTGCAGTATTGAAAATGCTGAAGTATTGATAGCTAAAAGAAGTCATGTTTACAGCAGTAAATCAGAATGTATATTTAGAGAGTCTGTTTACATCCAAACACTTAGGTGAATTGAGGGTTGTTTGAACATTGTTACTGTGGTTCACAATATAAAATTAAGTTTGAAAAAGCTTCTGGCTGTGCACAGCAAGTGATGATTCAGGAAATGCTTACAAACCTAGATTTAGAAATACCTTGCTTTCATAGTTGTACGTTCCCAAAACAAGAAACAAAGTCCTTGAGAATTTCAAGAGGACCTGAGTACAGGTCAGTTGGCTGGAACATTTTTCTCTTACGACTACTTGAGATTTGGGGTTTGTTTGCTTTACAGAGTAGAATTGCTATGATGACTTGAAAAAATAATATGTGACTTGGAAAGTCAGCCAAATATTTGTTTGTGTGATGGATCATATGAATGTATTTGTCCAGACATGTTAATGAGTCTTCTAATGGAAGTGGTAATTCGTTGAGGGTGTCAGGATGCAAAAGATCTGAAACTGGGGCCAAGAGCTTAGTACCTTTTTAGTCATTCTGTTCTATAGTTTCCCCTCATAGGGTGAGAACAGCTTCCTGTCTCCCAGGTCATTACTGTTTCTGTAGGACTGAAATGTCCTAAACCTCTACAACATGGATTCATGGGAAGTCACTGTGCAAGTATCACAGACTGCATTTGAGCTCCATGATCCATTGCCATGAGGCTCAAGCTTTCGGTCCGAAAGAAATAGCTCTGACCTGGAGGTAATTCTCTGTTCAAACATGTAGACACCACTCTCACCAAATATATTCAAGAAGAGGTCTCCAGATATGTGTGGCCAAGTAATTCAAGCCAAGCTAAGCATATTCCTCAGTATTATGGTAAAATAATTCTCAAGCAATGAATGTGTGAATTTTCAGCATTAACCATTATATCATAAGAGCCTTCCTAAGGCTGCAAAATCAACAAGGTTAAAGTTAGAGGAGCTGAAATTTCAGGTTGATGCTGGAGCTGATCATTTGCCCATACAACTTCTTTCTGTTCCCTTGCACATATGTAATAGGACATAGTCTGTACACAATGATTTGCAGGGTTTTTTTAGAGGACTCCTCTTTCATTCTATGCACAGAGTGGATGGTACTCAGGGAATGAAACAGCTGAGTGATACCCCTTTTTAGTTTTGCTTTCACTGAGCTTTTCATAATATGATAGCTGCCTTGATTCTGAGCAAAGCCAGAATTTTTTTTTTTTTTTGCTTTTTTTTTTCAAAAGGATAGGTTTAAATTGTGATTTAGGAAAATCAATTATCCCTTGTGCTCTCGGGCTTTATGAGCGGAATGCCTGCAGTTCTGTTCCTACAGGCTTTTCATGTGTGGAGGGATCCTATGGAGCTGATGAAAATTACACACTCAGAGGCCTTGTAGCACTCACCCCCAACCTGTGACTGCTAACAACTGAACGTGCCAGAGTGATGAATCCCAGCTTTGTCCAAACATGTCTGCTCCACCTCTGGGAGCACTCTAAAGGCTATCGGCAGTCTGTCAGGTAAGCAGGGAAAAGATGGAATAAAAATTGGAGGGGGCATGAGGGGTTTGTTTAAAGTAGCCAAATTTCCAGAGGAACAAGGAAGGAAAGAGCATTCTGATGTCCTTCAGGAGATGTGTTCATAGGATCTGTGGACCATTCCAGATCATTGCAGATCTGTGGCATTTCTTATCCAACGCTGCCCAATGTGGCCTACCTGTAGTAACTTCTATCAGTTGTAAAATTCATGAAAGCCAGCACTAAGATTGAACCATTCTCAGCTCAAAGAGGTTTAATTTGTTTCAGTTCTTTGAATTCCCACATTGCTCCTGTGGTGTTCATAAGAAAAAGAAAGAAAGAAAAAAAATAATAGCAGCTTGATAACAGTCTGACTGTCCAGCCTTTTTTAAATTGTCAGCGCTGAGGTCAATGGCTGGGGCAAAGCTGGTTAGTGAGGTTCATAGAATTTCTTCTTTTGATCTGCCTGTGGATCTATTGTTCCAGCAGTGCTCACCAGCGATGCTGTAAGGGAAGGAAAAGATATCCAATGCTGATTGATCCAAGAATTCTTCATCCAAATGGAACTAACCACCAACAGCAGGAAGGAAGCTGCACCACTGTCTGCTTTGAGTGTTTTTAGATGGCAGTAGTGAGTTCGGTATGAAACCTATTGTTCTGATGATAGACTTTGCTGAGCTTTTCTGCATTTTAGATGTATATTCACTATGAGTGACAGAGGCCCCTTGGGTTTAGGAAGAGATGGGACTTCAGCAGTTAGTTTCCTGGTTCAGAATAAGAACAAGAGATGTGTGTATTTTCCCTCGACATCTTGGCCAGTGTTTACTAACTATATTAGCACCAATTGCTGTCAGTGTTGATAAGAGAACAGACAACACAATGATGCTTTCTCTCCATAACATCAATGAATGCTGCCCGACAGGCTCAAATGGCTCATGGAGAGCTTACATCTTTTGCTTATCACTATTAGGGCTTATTTAAGGAACAGCAAAGTAATTTAAAAAAAAAAAAAAAGTGGTGAATTCTGTAAGGACCCACAAGTGTTAACATTCACAGAGATTGATGGATGCAAAATATCCACCAAGTTAACCAGCCAGTTTTTGTCATGAATGCAGAGAATACAGGCACCATCTTCTTTCTGATTACACTTCATAGAGCAAAACAAGTGCATGCAATAAAAACGGCTCTGAGTCAGATCACTCAAGACCCAAATATTTTATAATTTTTGTTGCTTTCATTTTGATTTTCATATGTGAAATTAGCGGTTCGCAAAACTTTATTTTCTTCATCTGATACAGTGCATCAGTCAGACTTGCAAACATTACAGCATTGCCTGGGGTGAAGAATAGACCTGAGGGATGGTTGAGATGTCCTCAGCACCACTTTTAGTGCAGAGTGTCTTTCCAGTAGCCTTGGGGGATTTTTCTTTCCTTTGTGCTATCACAGGGTTTATTTCTTTCTTAGCAGTGTCTCCTCCAGTAAGTATAAAAGACTGCTGGCTTGTGATAAACCACTGTGTGAGTTCATTACTAAAGCAATGTTTCTGGCATGGCACCTGGGCCTCCACAAAAATTTATCCTGCAGTCTTTTTTCCAATTTTAATCTTCAAGCCTACACTCGAGAGAAATTTTATCAATTTAAAGATGTAATAATGGGATCACTATGCTATGTTTTATTTTTAACATAATTCATGTTGTTCAAACTTTTTTGTCCACTATACTCATATAACTTTCAGGAAAATACTGTTTTGAGAGGAAAAGTCATTGCAAGGAATCCAACGGGGCTGAAATCAGCAGTGTTTATGAAAATAAGTAACCTACTTAAGCCTTAAATTTTAGCACCAGTTTCTACAATTTACAGATTTGCTACTATTTCTGTAAGACTCAATTTAAGGATCCTTCTTCAGCCAGCCTATTCTCAGGTTTTCCACTTTTTCTCAACATTCCAAATCAGCTGCATCACTAAATTCATGTTTATACAAGCCTTAGGTAGGTGTTGGCAGATATTTTAAAGCAAATATACAGTTTCACAGTTCTGAAGTTCAATTATAACTGTTGCATAGAAAAAGACATCTCTCCATTGCTGACTCCCTTAAAACAGCAAGAACTTATTTTAAAATAAGAGAAAAACATATAATTGGACTGCTGGAGGAAAGGAGAGAAAGAGACTTAGGCCTTTAATACCATTAATGCCAAAAAAAATCAGGTTGCTTAGGACCCTATGTATTTCTACAAGTTGGTAGCCATGCGTAAGGTGTCAATGGTGATTATGTGTGGCTCTTGAAGAAACAGGATTTAGAAGACTTGACATAGATCATTTGGTCTGAGACCATAGGTTTTGCTTTTGTTATGCATTTGAATTGCCTTTTCACAAAGCCACTTCCCAGTAACATGGTTCCCAGTAGACAACCACTAGCTAGCATAACAAGGCTGTAAATGCTCCCTTTCCTCCCAAACCCACTATAGATGATGTTGGCATCACTTCTTTGTTTCTCCACCCTACAGCAGAGTGTCCAAAACCTGAAGAAAGGTAGCACTGAAGTGATCCAAATACCCAATGTACTTTGCAGTGCCAGAATCCCTAGGTTTTTAGGTGCCCGGCTGGAAGCATTCAGGCCCAGATTCAGCCTGTGCAACTTGGCAGCTGTCACCTACAGTACTGGAGTTGATCCCCTTAGTTTCCTTGGATGGTCAGTGGACTGCGTGGGACTTCTGCAGAGGGCATTTCTGTTCACCTAAGCCCTACAGCACCCTTTGCTCTCTGATTAGCAGAAAAGTTCACAGTGCTGATGGTCCCCACACTAGTGCCTCAGGTGTACACCTGCCCAAAGTAGCATGGGACAAATCTGGGCCAGTGAGCATCAATTTTAGAGCTACCACCTACTCATTTAAGATTGCAGGTGCCAAATCTCTTGAAAACTCAGCAGTAAGTGCTACAAGGCCATATATTCAGTATTAGCTGACAAACTGGAAAACAACAATCTATGTGATGGAAAACGTGTAGGTGGATCAGACATGGAGAGGAGTAATTTGTGGACTCCAGAGACTGTGATACACTTTGTGACAGACAGTTTGTGCTAACAGCCAGGAAAGCACTCTTCAGCACAAAGCTGTGGGCTTCATAATGGTGGTTAGAATATGATGCATTTCTGGTCAGTCTGTGCAACGTTCATTGTGCTGTATTGTCACTGTGCAGCTCTGCCAAGAGCAGGGGCAGCATTTACCATGTGTCAGCCAGCACCTTTCAAAAAGTGCAGGTAAGAAATTTGTGAGAAAGAAGTAAACCCAAACCAACAGCAGCCTTTCACGTGTGTTTCTTCTTGAGGTTCAAATCTCATTTCTTATCTCATGACCAAGGTGATTCTACATTCTCCAGGGGAAAACTGGGATGTCGTTACCTTTAGGGTGAACCATGCATTTGACAAGGCTTCTAGTATTTTGCAAGGTTCGTGGCACTGAAGGGTTTTGAATCTTTGACTCACCACCCTGTCAGTATATTACTTGACTGGCTGGCCTTCTGCTTGAACTAATAATGAACTCTTTTATTTCTCTCCCCAGGTTGGGGAAAGATTCTTAACATTTCAGGAAAGAAAAAAGAAACGTTGTCTTCTTTCCTTCTGCTGCCCCACCTCCCAAGCGCCTCCCCCTCCAGGGTTAGACTGAGGGAAGTTGCATTTAACACACACCACTTAGTTTACATGTACACTTCAGTCCGTGTGTAAGTTTTCTAGGTGACAATTTTATCGGGGAAAATGCTGTTTAGATTGTGTGTCCAAAGTAAATGGCTTGTAAATATTAAAAAAAAAAAAAAGGTTAATTTTCAGTTGTGCAATAAAATTGTGAAATAATCCTCTTAATTCCTTTCCAGTGTCTGACTTGACATGTGCTGGTTTCAGGAGCATACTGGCTGTTGTTTCTTCAGATGGAAACAAAATGAGACATTTGGGGCTCTTTTGATTTCATCTTTAAGCTTTTTATTACTTTTTAATTTTGCATTGTCGTTCCCTTTAATCTGGCTGATTCCTCCAATCCTCATTCAGACACATTAGTACAAGGCTGGTCCCACTGAAGACAGGTGAGTCATTATCTGCCTGGAGTTAATAATTTGCTTATCTGCGTTACTTGACCTTGACCTTCTTCCTGCTTTTGTCTTTCTGTAATCAAAGACAAGACTATGGCAGATGGGTGGAGTTCTTTCAGTTCACATTTAAGTATGACAACAAAGAGTGATACTCCACAATGAATGACACCTCACCACCACCACGGAAGCAAATCCAGCTAATAGGTTAGTATTGCAAATGCTTTGTCTGCTAGGTGGAGGCACAGATTTTCGTTATATAGAAGTCTTTTTAGGGATAATAGAAAAACTATGCAAAAAAACCAGAAGCCTTCACTTTTGTATTAAATAACCCTTGCTGATAGATTTTTCAGGTGCTGCTATTGCACCTCCCATAATCTCACTTATAGCTGGTACATCCTCTAGCACTAATAAGCACAGCCATAGGACTACAGCTCTCCTTCCTTTCTACTTGGTGGCTTAAGGCTTCTCTGCAGAACTTCATTATTCAGAAAGGAGATGGGAGCAATAGTTGTTAAGAGAGGTCAGCTGCATAATTCTTTGTGGTTTGGCTTTTTTCTTTTAACCAAAATTCAAAGTAAAGTCTACTATAAAAGTGTGTTTGGTAGAGATAACAGCACAGAATTTACATTTATAGGGATATTACTGAAAAAATAGGGTGTCCCTGGATGTAGAGTATGGTCGCTCTCTTAAAGGTTTGAGTATGAACAAAAGCTCGTGTAAGTTGAGAAGCTGTCTGAGTTTCTTTTTTTTCAGGCAATTGCAGAATCAAATGGATTTTGTTTGATGCAGGAACAGGCTGGGAGTCCAACAGGAGCTAGAAAGAAAGAGCTTTTGATTCATTATCAAAAAGACAAATACTTGGAAAAGTATATATACATATAAATAGATAGAAAAGAATACACAGAAGAGGAAGATGAAGGGCTAGAAATGTACAAGTAGGAGTTCTATAAACTGAACTCTGCAATCGTTGGAGAGGAAGAGAAAACCTGCAGGTGTAACTCCCTTAAATTCCCTGACTTTGCAGCAAGGCAAAGCTGGCTTGTGCTGGGAAGTGGATGATTGAGCAGGTGCAAGGAGCGAATGGCATTAACTGTGTAAATAGCAGCTGATTTTCAATAATCATGCTCCCAGAAGGGATCCTCTGCCTACGCCATTTCCATATTACCCACAGCCCTTCCTATCCATCCACCTCTGACAAATAATGTAAGGAAGAACATAGCTTCCTTTAGGATTTGTGTCAAATATTAATGCTCCAGCACAGAGGCAGTAGGGCGGATTACAATGTGTTTACCGTGGTGTCAGAAGCTATGTTTCATCAGAAGGGGGCAAGATGAGTTCTCAAGGCCACAGTAGTGATGGGGCATTACCCACTTCTGTACCAGCTCTCCTGCAGGCTCTCTGCGTGATTCCCAGTGGTCTCTGTTTAACCACATTCACCTTCAAGCTGCTTTAAAAGAAGAATTAGTGACTGGATTATATGGACAGATGTGGGATGTTTCTGCGTTTGCTGCCTCTGGGTATGTTATGTAGTTCCAGAGCCAGGTGTTAGTCAGCTTGAGGATGTTGATGAGAGTTTTGCAACAGATTTAGCCATTAAAATTGCATAAAAGAGGATTATCTAGCTCCCTAATTTGCCACTTGAGTTTCTGTCCCAGGTTTCCACAGACCAAAACCGGCTATCATTTCTCCACCTCCCTATCATGCAAAAATGCAGTCTACTAATGTCCCTCCTTTCTCCCCCTGCCAAATTATACAAGAATAACTCTTGCATGACAGTAGTAGCAATCATATGCCTTGTACAATCTATGTCATTGTAAGGTACACAGTGTCTGTGGGGAAAATAAAAATCAGAATCTAACTCACATGTCAAAATTTGGATTTCACAGCCCAGGCACTGGGAGATTCTGAAAACTTTAATCTTGGTTAATTTGTATTTGAACATAAATAAAATCATAGTAGATTCATAGCAGAGCCAAAAAGGGAGTGACAATTGTAGTAACACAAATACTGCCTGTAGTGAAACCTGTAGGATCAGCTGGTCACTAAATGCCTTTGTATACCAGGACAGAAATAACATTTTGCTGACATTCACACACACAATTTGCCTCCAAAATTGGCAATTTCAGGTGGTAAATGGCAACAACCTCTCCGAACGCTCATTTCAGGCTTTTGCTGGTACAGCATCTCTATTTATGTTGGGTTCTGATTTTGAAGGTTAATTTTGCAATTATAAGTGCTGTACACACTTTTTAAAAAAAAAGCCAGTATTTTGAAGTGGCCACCAGGGAGAAGGATGAACAACTCTAAGGGGTTCAATTCATCCTCTGCTTCAGGGCATAACAACAATTCTTAGAAGCAATTTCTCCTCTTTCCTGAACTGCATAGGCAAATGTGAGACTTCCATATACAGTTGCCTTTCCTTTATCATGCCCTTGGATTGTTCTTTCATTTAAGGATACACATGTGTTTCTTGCTGAGAATAGCTCTTTCGTGCTGTTTTCAGGAAGCAGCCTACCTTTTACCACCCTGTTAGTCTCAGCACTGCTCCTAGAGAGACCCAAGTCCTTGTCCCTTTTTCAGCTGATTAAACCCTTTCTCAGTACTGGGGGAGCACATGGACACACACACATACCTGCTCAGCTTGAGCAATGTTTGCAGCAAGTGGGAAACTCTTACTTAGGTTTGTGGTAAAGAAATTGGGAGATCTGTGCTACTGCTACACCCTACTGATGTGTTGTTTGCTAATAATTCAAGAAAAGTTTCTGAAGTCAGGCTTGTCCGTCATGGTTACCCAGACTAACCATTAGGAAGCTTTAAGAAACAAAGCCAAATCCAGAGACTCACAGGCAAACTCCTTATTCAGCTTGCAGGCTTATCACAGATGTTCATCGTACCCAGAATGTTGTTTGCCTTATGTATTTGGTAAGAACACCTCCACAAGTTTAATATCCTGTAACTAATTCTTTGATGTAATATTTCCCTGGATAGAGTACTTGCCTCCTGGCATGCCTGAAACATGAGTTGCAAGGATTTTAAGAGTTGTCCATGTTATGGCAGTCAGGGTTTTTTTATCAGCACTTGGCAGGCTGTTCAGTGTGGCTGTATCTCGGGGTCAGGAATGGGGACGTGTGGTGGTCTCCTGTAAGAGCATACAGACCCCAGACACAACATGTATGTCAGTGATGATGCAAGGCACCCAGCATTTAGATGTCTATTTTCCTTTTGCTGAAGGTTGGGGGAATCCCTTAGGCTTCAGTCTTGTCAACAGTCTCTTGCTGAGAAATCCTATGTGGCTCAAGAAGTTTCATTCTTTGTGTCTCTTTGGGAATCACCCAGGTGGTCCTATATGAACATCTTCAGAGGCTTCTGCAAGGGAACTCAATCCTCAAAGTTTCAGCTAAAGGAACGCAAGCATGAGATGTTCCAGTAATACCTATCAATCAGCTCAGTTCCAAAATGACTTTAATGGGGGAATAAGCATCACAGTTCAGAAGGCTGCCACACTGCTCCATCAAACAGTAGAGACAGCTTTCAAGGACCTGAAATGCCATTTCATAATGACAGCATTTATATATTTATCTATTAAGATTTTTATTTTTTTAAAAATCAAACAGTGACCATTATCCAGCCTTTAGTGACACTCCGCCTTGGGGGTCAGTTCTTGTTTTAGTGACACTGTTTTCAGTGTTTCTTCACTTCTCATTTATTTTTCCATTATGGAGTGACTCTTCAGGGAATGAGGCTGTGTGCTTTCATATGGGTAGTCTGGAAGCCTGCAAACCACAGGACACTTCAAGCATGGGGAAAAGAACTACTGTGACAAATTCCTCCTTGCACTCCATGTGCTACTGCCCTCAGAGATGATTTTTGTACCATGTCCCCCTGAGGTGCTGCAGGCTGGCAGAGAGTGTGGGAAATGAAGCTTAATGGTATCCTTAGAGTCACTAGGAAGGGAGGGAGAAGAGGCACAAATCTGTGTCACTGTGTCCCCACAGAGTGAACACATTAACACAGCATCATCGTGCTTTTGCTTTCCGGCCTAGCAGGGGTGTTTAGTACCGTCCATTGAAGAAGTTTCATGGATTGGAGCTTTCCTCTCTGACAGGGAAACATCTGCCTATGCATAATATAGTTTAATTTTGTTGTGGTCTGCCTGCAGAGAGGGTAAGTTTATCCTGAGCAATAGAAACGATCCATCTCTCCTCATTCCAGTTAAGTATGAGGCGTAGGACCTTAACTTTAAATGTCCCTTAAAATAATAACAGGATGTTTAATTTGAAGCCTGTAAACAGCCTTCGCCCAGAGCTGGGTAACTGCTCCCTTCACATCTCTGGCTGTCAGGAAAGGCAGAAACCATGAGCTGGGGGCCTCTCTCAGCTCGGTGTCTCAAGTTTGGTGGTTATTTATTGCACCTGAATCTTTGTGAAATGTTTGTTTCATGAGAAACAGATTTAAATTGGATGGTTCATTGATTTGATTAAGGAAAGTGATTAGTATGGCAGTGAAAACTTGTTAGTCAAAGATTTTTAACCCAGCTGTTCCTATGGAAAAAAAAAACCTCAGATGGGATTTTACTGCTGATTCCAGCACTCAGTGCAGTTTACTTTACAATCTGTTGTACAGCTAAAGGCACAGGAGCTAGAGCAGTTTGTTATTGAAAATGAAAATATTTCAGCCTGTGTCACATCTCTGCTTGATTTTGACTAGAAGAGAAAGGTGCAGTGCTATATATGCACATGTGACAAGGTGAGAAATGTGTGACGGGATCCCTCCTTTTGGTGCAGAGTTTCTATGCCAAATTTTCTCTTTGATTGATGGCAAATAAGCAGTGGTCTGCTTGCTGCCAGGATGGCAGTACTGTAGGGCCTTTGTAGGTACTTTCATTCCTGTCCCTATCCCAACTGTCAAGTTCAACAGGTGGGATCAACATGAAAAGCAAACACTGAAGGCCTACTAAAGACTGTAACTCTTGATGTGCCCTGAACATCCATCCTCCTTGTACATAGAATCCTGTCATGCAGGAAAAGGGGCTAAGCCCATTTTTGAACTAAGTTATCTGAAGTAGGTTAAGGTTAAATGACTTGTTGGTAGCTAAAAAAAAAAGAAAACAAACAAAAAAA